>NW_021823874.1:7500-20942 GCF_006345805.1 Octopus sinensis | reverse complement strand
CTCTGTTATAAATATGGTTGTTGTTGTCGTTATTGAACCGGTGGCGGTGGCGGTGGCGGCAGTGACTGTGGTGGTGGTGGTGGTGGTGGTGGTGGTGGTGGCGGCGATAGTAGTTACTGCTGAGGTGTTCTGTCTTGTAACGCTGTTGTTGTTGTAGTAAAGCAACAAGACGGGTAAGGGTGATTAGGTGATGGTCTAGGGCTTAGGGGTGGCAGCCACCAGACCTTGGGAAAAAAAAAGCTTTGGTCGTCTTGTTGTAGTCGAGGGCTCTTCGTTGA
Organism: Octopus sinensis; assembly: GCF_006345805.1. Taxonomy (NCBI): domain Eukaryota; kingdom Metazoa; phylum Mollusca; class Cephalopoda; order Octopoda; family Octopodidae; genus Octopus; species Octopus sinensis. The sequence continues at coordinate 20,664 of NW_021823874.1, read as the reverse complement.
TGCCCGACACCACTGAGAGGTGGCCCTCGAAGTCGCTGGAAATGGAGATCTCCAGGTCTAAATTCTTGAACGGCTCTTGTAGCGCTAGTGAGGAATGGATGTGATAGTGTTGATATTTGCCTGTTGTCTGGTGTTACTGTGATCGTAGCACTACTTGTAGCGGTTCTAGAGCTAAGGGTTTTGTCAGTATCAAGGCTAATGAGGAAGTGGTTTTGGGTGTACAATATCTCTACATTAATTCTGTGATCGAATACATGACTGCAATGGTTTCAAATATTTTCGCTTTTGTTTTAATAACTAATTTATGGTCACAAGACCAAATATTAATTTAGTTGGTTGCACGAACGCAAATGAATGATTACTACTTTATTTTATTGATATTTGAAGAATAAAAGACAAATTTAACATCGATATTATTTGAACTCATGGATCATGTGTGAATACTGCAAAGCAGTCGAAGTGAGCGCTCTTATATCTTCGTTGATTTATCGCCTTAACAGTAATAACAATACATACATTAATACAGATATCTATACATCTAAGAAAGCTGCTTATTAATTAGTCGTCAGTGAGTAAATTTTTCTACAACAATCAATTTTAAAGTTCACACTAACTAGACAATTCTTATAAATTCTAATTTTAACACTTCTTTTTATCAAAATGTAGTTTTCAAGATTCTTTTATTATCGTAGACTTCAATGACATTGTGATCTTACAATGCGGGATAGCGTTTTTTAATGTGTCTGATTATACAGCTGGAGGATATGCTGGAGTTTTCTTAAGTCAACTACATCAGGAATTTTATTGTTACTGAACAATGAAGTAATTGTGAGATTCCATGGCAACCACTCACTTAAAATTGATGCGAAAGTTTATTTTTTTATATCAAATTAAACGACTGCTGTTGGCACCTGAGTTACGAGAGCAGTCCGAGCGAACGGCGATTAGCGTCAAAAAATTGCAAACTGTCAAAATTTATAGTATTAAATAGGTTTTAAATTACAGTCTACCATATTTTCCATATGAAAGTATTATTGGTCCCCATACTTTAAGCAGATTGCAATCTTCCATACTTTAAATATATTACATCCCTACATTAAACGTATGAGGGTCTCTTATACTTTAAGTATATGACAGTTCTCCCAACACTATTTTGCATAGTTTTTTTTTTGTTTTTTTTTTTGGAGTGACTGTTTGGTAAGTAGCTTGCTTACCAACCACATGGTGCCGGGTTCAGTCCCACTGCGTGGCACCTTGAGCAAGTGTCTTCTACTATAGCGTCGGGCCGACCAAAGCTTGTGAGTGGATTTGGTAGACGGAAACTGGAAGAAGCCCGTCGTATATGTATGTATGTATATATATATATATGTATGTATGTATGTATGTATGTGTGTGTGTGTATATTTGTGTGTCTGTGTTTGTCCCCCAACATCGCTTGACAACCGATGCTGGTGTGTTTACGTCCCCGTAACTTATCGGTTCGGCAAAAGAGGCCGATAGAATAAGTACTAGGCTTACAAAGAATAAGCTCAGGGTCGATTTGCTCGACTAAAGGCGGTGCTCCAGCATGGCTACAGTTAAATGACTGAAACAAGTAAAAGAATAAATGAGTAAAGAGTAAAAGAGAGTAACATCGCATGTCTGTAAACGATTGGTTGATGAATGTCTCTGCTGAAGAGACTGCCAAATCATGCCTATCTACGCCGGGCTGTCTTTGGAATGTATCACTAAGCTGTTCTTGCTTTGGTCTCAGCCTGAAACTTGCAGGTATTTTCCTCTAATGACATCAGTGATTACAACAGGACCTTTGCTTGGTACGAGGCTTTCTCCAAGATACTCAAAACTGACCATAACACGAGGGTCCACATGCTATGACGAAAAGTGCTGATACTATAGTGATACAGAAGAATCTTCTCTTTCAATGACATACAAATGATAAACAAAGACAAAAAAAAACTAATGTGGGAAAAATATACAGTGAAATTAAATTAATTTAAATTAAAATTACTTTAAATTAAATTGTTTATCACTACCCAAGTGGTACATAAAATATATCAGAGTTTCCTTACATTTCAATCTTCCATACTTTTCATATATTTTAAGTATAGAATTACAGTCTTCCTCGCTTTAAATATATTACAGTCTTTCATACTTTTCGTATATTATAGTCTTCTATACTTTAAATATAAAATGGCAGTCGTCTTCGCTTTAAATATATTACAGTCTCCCATACATTATATATTACCGTCTCTCCTACATTAAATATATTGTATCTTTCTTCAAATATGATACAATCCGCCGTAGTTTTTTTTTTCTACATTTACAGTGTTCCATCTTAGATATTGTTCCTTATTATTATTGGACCCATCAATAATAAAGGACAAACGTAGCCTGACATATGAAATGATGATGATGATGGTGGTGGTGGTGGTGGTGGTGGTGATGATGATGATGATAATGTGGAGGAGGAGGAGGAGGAGCACGAGGAGAAAGACGACGACGACAAGAATGACAATGATGATGATGGTGATGACGGTGGTGATGATGGTGGTGGTGGCGGCGGTGGTGGTGGTTGTGGCGGTGCTGGTGACGGTGATAGTGGTAACGATGTCGGAGTAAATGATGATTCCTGTGGTGGTGGTGGTGGTGGTGGTGGTGGCGTTGGTGGTGATGATGGTAGTGATTGTGATAGTAGTGGTGGTCGTGGTAGTAGTGGTGGTGATGATGAAGGTGGTAGTAGTAGTAGTAGTAGTAGTAGTAGTAGTAGTGATGATGGTGTTGGTGGTAGTAGTGATGTTAGTAGTTAATGGTTGTGATGGTAGTGGTGGTAGTGGTGGTGGTGTGGATGGTGGTTGTAGTGGTGGTGGTGGTGGTGGTGGTTATGAGAGTGGTGATTTGTGGTGGTGGTGATGGTGGCGGTGGTGAGAGTGGTGATTTGTGGTGGTGTTCGTTTCTTAGATTTAAAGGAGAATTGCGCCAAACTTTTTTTTTAGTTTATTTTTCACGGTTGATTACATCGTTAACTGTACAAAATTAATAGAGAGACCACGACAACCACAACAACAACAACATCATCAGCAGCAGCTACAACAACAACAGAAACGATAGCAACAATAACAACAACGCCCCCAACAGTGACAATTGCAACAACAATACGATTTTAACACGTCATATTGATAATCCGGTGTGAATAAAAAGAACAAGATTATGTATGAATGCACGCACTCTCATATACACACACACGGATGCACACACATACACACGCATACACGCATACGCACGCATAGCCAGCACCCCCTCGAACGCATGAATAGATACACCTTATAATATATATGTATATATATATATATGTATATAGATTTATGTGTGTATATATATATATATATAATATATATATATATATATATATATATATATATATATATATATATATATATATATATATATATATATATATATATATATATATATATATATATATATATATATATATATATATATATATATATATTTACATAAATATATATACATATATAAATGTATATATATGTGTGTGTGTGTATGTGTGTTTATGTATATATGTGTGAGTGTATATATGTATTTGTGTGTGTATGTGTGTGTGTGTGTAGATATAGATATAGATATATAAGTATATATATATATATATTTGTGTGTGGGCGCAACTATACAAATATATATATACGTATATACTCTGTGTGTGTGCGTGTATATATATATACATATATATGTGTGTATATATATATATATACATATGTATATATATATATACATATATGCATGTATGTATACATGTATATGCATACTTATATACGTATGTATATATATATATATATATATGTGTGTGTTTATGTATGTATATGTATGTATATATATATATGTGCATGTATATATGTATATATATGTATATGTGTGGTATATATATGTATTCATATATACATAAATATATTTATATATACACATCTACAAATATTATTTATATTCATTTATATATATATATATATATATATATATATATATATATATATATATATTTATATATACATATATATACTAGCGTGTATTAGATATATACATATTCATATCTATTTATAACATACACACACATACATACATATTTACGTATTGCTATCTCTACGTTTCGATCAGCACGCGCGCACACACTCACACACACACACACACACAACACACACACACACACACACACACACACCACACACACACACACACACACAACACACACACACATGCAAACACATATGTGTATGCATTAACGCAATGATGGCGGCTAACAATTGTTCCTTTTTCTCTATGGCTACGACCAAAGGGAAATTACAGTCAGTGTTTTTCTAAAATGAATTTATGCCGTGCATAATCAAGTGTCTGTGAAAACACACTGCCTTATAATTGGTTATCAATTCACCAAATTGTCTCCCCTGTTTTGTTTTCCGGTTCGTCAGACAGGTTGCAGCACAATAGCATCTATATATCACCCGACTCCATCAATTGATACGGCACAACCTGGCCCTAAATAACATTTCGTTCGCCTCATTTGGCAATTTCTCTCTCCGTTTCCTTCCATCTTGTTCTCTTCCATCTTATTATAGCATCTTTCAAGTTAATCTTGGCTTCAGTTTTTCAGCAGCAGATCTTCTTTTCAATCATTCATTGAAACAATCAAAATTCATTATCTCTTTCTCCCCGCTTTATCCTCTTCGTCCGTCTTCCTTTCCTCTCGCTCTATCCTATTCTCTCTATCGCTCTCTCAGCTTCATCCTCTCTCCTCCTACTCTCTGTTATTTCTCTCTCTATCTATCTCCCTCTCTCTCTTTCTCTCTCTATCTCTCTATCTCTTACTTCTTCACAGCAATCTATCTCGGTTCGCGTTTTTTAATCATTTTCTCCGCTTCACTCACATCATCTGTGTATAATGCGAGAACGGAGTCGGAAAAATTCATATTCATCATCACGCTTGTGGTAACTTTATTATTATTAGTATCGTTCATCATCATCACTATCATCATCATCATCATCATCATCATCATCATCATCATCATCATCATCATCATCATCATCATCACAATCATCATCATCGTCGGCGGCGGCGTCGTAGTCGTCGATATCGTCGTCGTCGTCATCATCATCATCGTTGTCATTGTCATCACCATCATCTTCATTGTCATCACCATCATCATCATCAATAACTACAATATGCAACATTATCATTGTTGTTGTTGTTCTTATTATTATCATTATTATTATTATTATTATTATTATTATTAATATTGAGTGAGTGAGAGAGCAATGCATGCCATCAAAGTGACACTGGGGTAAAATATATGAAGCCCAGTATACCCATCATGACTACCTGTCTGATAAGGGTACACCGGGCACATGCATCACAACCATATGTGCGCGACATGGTGATCTTATATCAAGATAAACAGCGCATAAACTTGCAGGTGGAGCCCAGTTAGAATTTTCTTCTGGTCGAGTAGCTCATCCCGCTCAAAAGGTGCCTGAATAAGGATTGTTGAACGAAACACCCATGTTTCCAAAGGTGAATTATCCAAACCTCTAAGAATTCCTTTCAACACGCGGCTATGATGCTCCCTCACTACTTCTGCTCGTGATCAGAGATGCACATATCGTCAGCCACCAAGGGACATGCTCAACTGGTTACGGTCAAACAACTGACAACTGAGCAGAATATTTGCTGTGGCCCATCTTTTATACCAAGACAAAACAGTGTACATGATAACACTTCCAATCAGTTAAGATGAGAAGCCATGAGAGCCACTGTCTAGTACTGCATCAGGACAAATTATGGTACTGCATCAGGGGAATTATCATTATTATCAATATTATTATTATTATTATTATTATTATTATTATTATTATTAAGGCAGTGAGCGGGCAGTATCGCTACCGCGCCGGAAAAGTGCTTGTCGGCATTTCTTCCGATTTAACGTTCTGAGTTCAAATACCACCGAGGACGACTTTCAGCCTTCATCCTTTCGTAATCGATAAAATAAATACCAGCTAACTCCTGGGGTCGATGCAATCGACTTACCCCACTCCCCAGAAATTGTTGGCCTTGTACCATAATTCGAAACCATTATTATTTTTATTGTGAAGGCAGCGAGCTGGCAGAATCGTTACCACACCAAGCGAAATACTTAGCGCTATATCGTCTGTCTTTACGTTCTGAGTACAAAATCCGCCGAGGCCGACTTTGCCTTTCATCTTTTCGGGGTCGATAAAATAAGTACCATTTAAACACTGGGTCGATCTAATCGGCTTAAGCTTCACCCCGAAATTGCTGGCCTTGTGCCAAAGATTTGAAATCATTATTATTATTATTATTATTGCGTGTTAAGGCGACGAGCTGGAAGAATTGTTAGTAGGCCGGACAAAATGCTTAGCCGCATTTCGTCCGTCATTTAGTTCTGATTTCAAATTCCACCGGGGCCTACATTGCATTTCATCCTTTCGGGTCGATAAAATAAGTACCAGTTAAACTACTTAACATCTCCTCCCAAAAATGCTGGCCTTGTGCCAAAATTTGAAATCATTTTTTGTTTCCTTATTTCTTCAAATTTTCTTCCATTTCTTGCCGAGTGTTTTCCGTATATCTGGGGCAGAGAAACTCATTGTATGCATTCCCAGATTAAACACGCAAATTTACAGGTAAAATATGTATTTTTAAAAAAAATTCATGAACGGATGTTTTCACAGCGATAATGCTCTTCTCAGTACATGAGTCGTTCCAGTCAACACGATTTTTTGCACTTCCTGTATGGATGGTAAGCCTGGTATCATTTTCAAATAGGTTTCAGTACCTTTTTTTTTATCATTCCTAGAAATTCTACAATCACTGGTACTGTAGTCGCCTTGAGATGTCACATTTTTTCAATTTCTATTAGCAAGTCTTTATATTTACTGATCTTGTCAAATTCTTTCGCCGCTATATTGTGATCGCAAGGAATACTCATGTCAATTAATAAACACGCCTTTTTTGTCTGATCTTTTATGATAATATCTGGTTTATTAGCTTCTATAGTTTTGTCAGTATGTACGGGGAAGTCCCATAGAATCGACACATTTTCTCCCTCAGTCACAGCTTCAGGATGGTGTTTATACCATTTGTCAGCGGTTTTGATTTTACAATGCCGACATATTGTCCAATGTAAATACTGGCCGACTCTGTCATGTCTTGCTTTATATTCTACAGGTGCTACAACTCTACACCCTGAGATTAGGTGGTCTATAGTTTCAATCTCATCGTTACAGAATCGGCATTTTGGGTCAGCTCCATTTTTTATCACATTGGCTTAGTAGTTCCGGGTTAATAAGCTTTGGTCTTGAGCAGCTAATATGAAACCTTCACTCTCTGCTTTTAGCCATTTATTATTATTATTATTATTATTATTATTATTATTATTATTATTATTATTATTATTATTATTATCATTATCATTATTATTATTATTATTATTATTATTATTATTATTATTATTATTATTATTATCATTAAGGTTGTGACCTGGCAGAAACGTTAGCACGCCGGGCGAAATACTTAGCGGTATTTCGTCTGTCTTTATGTTCTGAGTTCAAATTCCGCCGCGGTCGACTTTGCCTTTCATCTTTTCGGGGTCGATAAATTAAGTACCAGTGAAACACAGGGGTCGATATAATCGACTCATCTCCTCCCCCTGCATTTCAGGCCTTGTGCCTATAATAGAAAGGATTATTATGCGGCGAGCTGGCAGAATCGTTAGCACGCCGGACAAAAATGCGGCATTTAATTATTCTTTACGTTCTGAGTTCAAATTCCACCGAGGTCGACTTTGCCTTTCATTCTTTCGTGATCGATAAAATAAGTACCAGTGAAGCACTGGGTTCGATGTAATGGACCTCAAACTTGATAGCCTTGTGTCAAAATTTGAAACCATTATTGTTTGTGGCGGGAGTAGTAGTAGTAGTAGTAGTAGTAGTAGTAGTAGTAGTAGTAGTAGTAGTAGTAGTAGTAGTAGTAGTAGTAGTATCGTTGTCGTCACTGTGGTCACAGCAGCCAGCTAATCAACAGTGCTTTTTTTATGTCGAACCTGTCTATCTGTCTTCTCTGTGACTCTCTCTCTCTCCCTCTCTCCATTCTCTCTTCTTTTCCCCTTCTCTCTCCCTCTTTCCATTCTCTCTTCTCTTCCTCCCTCTCTCTCTCTCTCTCGTCTCTCTGTCGGCTGGTTGGCTGATTGGCCGGTGGGCCAACTGAGTCGATTTCCCATAGGAGCAATTGTCGAAATAAGGAAAAAAAAATAGGGGGGGTACCCATTCTAGAAAATGACATAAATGTGCCGAAAGATTGAAGGGATTGGCGGAGGGAGGGCGGGCATATGGGGAGGAGAGTAGACGAAGAGAAGAGGATGATGAACAAAAAGAAAAATAACATCTTGGTTAATAACATATGTCTTATTTATTAGCAACCATTTTGATATTCCGCTAACGCTGACCCCTTCACTCACTTGCCCCCAATGCGCCCTTCCTTTCTCACTAACACTACAGTACTACGTAATTTGTTTTCGTGGTTATATTTATTTGCGTGTTTGCTTTTGTTTGTTTTTTCTTGTTTTGTTGTTGCTTGTTAGGAGGAAAACTGTTTGGGTGTGACACGAGTTTGTTTTCTTTCGTTAATAACAATTCCAAAATTTGTTGCCGCCATTTTCAATGCTTCCAGTTGATATTCTGTATATTTAGATGCATCCACTCTGCCTGTGGTTTATGGCGAAAGAAAGAAACGGTGGAGAAGGGAGCAGCGGAGAAATATTAGATAGAGTAGTAATAGTAAGTAGTAGTAGTAGTAGTAGTAGTAGTAGTAGTAGTAGTAGTAGTAGTAGTAGTAGTAGTAGTAGTAGTAGTAGTAGTAGTAATAGTAGTAGTAGTAGTAGTAGTAGTGGGGTGTAACAAAGAGGGGGAAAGGGGTGGGAAACAGGGAAAGAGAAAGTAAAAGTAGAAAATAGAAGAGGAGAGAGTTAACGAGAAAGAGAGGGAGAGAGAGAGAGAGACACGGTATTCATGACCTTCTGGAATAAGAGGTGTTTAATGATGAGTGAGATGAATGCGGATGATCTTTAGTTTGAACCAGCTTCCCCTCAACTCAGACCATAGTATCCTATATATGCATAAATATTTATCAATGGAGGAGCGTTTACATGGCAGCTGATCTTTGTAGGAATACGAGCCAAATTTACTTCAAATTATGCTCTTCTCTTGTATGTGTGAACGAATGAGGGAGACCTCTATAAGCTAACTAAACCTCAAATAACGCCCGTCCATCTTAAAAACGAAAGCTCATTAGATTATGTTATCATTGATAAATAATGCAATAACTAAGCGTTCCAGATTTAATGAGACCTATGCCGATATTGTTCCGGGTTCAATCCCACTGCGTGGCACCTTGGGTAAGTGACTGAACCCAGAACCATGCGGTTGGTAAGCAAGCTACTTACCACACAGCCACTCCTGCGCCTATACATTGCTTGTTAAAATGAACAAGATTTGTTGATAGCCTGTTAAAATTGACTAAATTCCGGGGTTTTATCTGTTAATTTACCCTTTATATCAACGGTAACTTCTTCAACTCTCTCGACATCATTACTCTGCTAAACAAACTATTTTGTTTTTTTTAAAGAGTTCTATCTTTTCCAGGCACAAAATTTCAATAACAATCTGAAGTAATTCCTTCTCAAATATTCAGTCAGAGTAATTATAAGATTACTAAGCAATTTTTCACTAAAAACATAGCTTGTTTCTTGTTTTTTTTTCTTTTATTTGTTTCAGTCATTTGACTGCGGCCATGCTGGAGCACCGCCTTTAGTCGAGCAAATCGACCCCAGGACTTATTCTTTGTAAGCCTAGTACTTATTCTATCGGTCTCTCTTGCCGAACCGCTAAGTGACGGGGACGTAAACACTCGACCATCGGTTTTCAAGCGATGTTGGGGTGACAAACAGACACACACACACACGTATATATATATATATACATACATATATATATATATATATATATATATATATATATATATATATATATACATATATATATATATATATATATATATATATATATATATATATATATATAATACATATATATATATGTATGTATATATATATATATAATATATATATATATATATATATATATTATATATATATGTGTGTGTGTGTGTGTGTGTGTGTGTGTGTGTGTCGGCCAGAGGCTATAGTAGAAGACACTTGCCCAGATGCCACACGGTGGGACTGAACCCGGTACCATGTGGTTGGTAAGTAAGCTACTTACCACACACCAACTCCTACGCCTTGTGTACATATTTTCTTCTGAACTTTTGTACTTTTAGTAAAAAATGTATTCCGACTTCTGGTTTGTTTAATATTGTTTCAGTTCTTAAACTCTCTCATATCTCCTTTATATTTGTCATACTAACATAACGACGCTTCTCCACAAAATTCCTCAAATGAGTAAAAGCGCCTGAAATGTAGTAACACATTAGTCAACTTTTTACTAAAATTAATCATTTGTTCATTTTTCGTGGAATTTTCTTGTCTTCAACAAGCTTCCGTCTTTTACATGAAGCTATGAGAAAGATTTGCCAATAATTAAAATGCAAAAAAAAAAGCAGCATTTGAAGCGGCTTTAAAAAGAATATGATAAATTGCTGTCTCTCTTTCCTTGAGCTATCTTTCACCGATTATGAATTATTGCATACAAAGGCATGCTTTAAATGGAAACTAGGTTAAGATAGCAATATAAACCATTCTTTCTCATTGGTTGGTAATTCGGAAAAATTCAAAACTCGAAATATTTGATTGAGAGAATGTATGAGAAATGAGAAATATAGAACAGGAGTCAAAGCTAAAGATGATGTTCTAAAATGTTGTTTAAAAGTTATGTTTATGAAATAATAGCCTTGCGAATGCCAGACGAAACATCATAAAGGACGACATACGAACTGAGTGCCTCGGGTTACGGTTCGCAGATCCAAATGGCTGATCAACACACTACAATAAGCAAGTAATCGACCCCCCTTCCTTTTTTTTTCAAATTTGCTATCCCCAACCATTATCAACAATAACCATTATTAATACTTATTTTACCCGTTACTTATTTTATTGACCCCTAAAGGATGAAAGACAATGTCGACCTCGGCGGAATTTGAACGCAGAACGTAGCGACAGGCGAAATACCTATTTCTTTACTACCCACAAGGGGCTAAACACAGAGAGGACAAACAAGGACAGACAAAAGGATTAAATCGATTACATCGACCCCAGTGCGTAACTGGTACTTATCTAATCGACCCCTAAAGGATGAAAGACAAAGTCGACCACAGCGGAATTTGAACTCAGAACGTAGCGACGGGCGAAATACCTATTTCTATTTCTTTACTACCCACAAGGGGCTAAACACAGAGAGGACAAACAAGGACAGACAAACGGATTAAGTCGATTATATCGACCCCAGTGCGTAACTGGTACTTATTTAATCGACCCCGAAAGGATGAAAGGCAAAGTCGACCTCGGTGGAATTTGAAGTCAGAACGAAACGACAGACGAAATACGGCTACGCATTTCGCCCGGCGTGCTAACGTTTCTGCCAGCTCGCCGCCTCATTAACCATTATTAATGATAATCATCAAGACAGTGAGCTAATGCAATCGTTAGCACACCGGACAAAATGCTTAGGGACATTTCGTCTGTCAATACGTTCTGAGTTCAAATCCCACCGAGACTGAATTTACCTTATATCATATTTTGGGGTCGATAAAATAAGTACCAGTTGATCACTGGGGTAGATGTATTCGACCTTCCCTCTCCCCCGAAACTGCTGGCCTTGTGCCAAAATTTGAAACCATTATTAACAATAACCATTACTAACTATATCCGATTCTATGTACAAAAGGCAAAAGATTGCTCGATAACTATTACGAAGTATAACGAATATTACACAAGGTTATTGTCAGACTTAACCAACACCAGATTTAACTATTAGCAGACATAACTAACACCAGACATACTCAATACCAGGTATAACCAATTAATAGATATAACCGTTAGAAGACATTACCAGTTAACCGATATAACTAATAGCAGACATAACCAATACTAGGCATAACTAATACCATATGTAACCAATAGCAGACGTAACCAATAGCAGTCATAACTAATACCAAACATAACCAATAATAGACATAACCAGTGCCAGACATAACTAATACCTCCACAACGAACCAAACACCTCCAATAAGCGTAAATGTAGAATCAATATTTTTTTCTTTTCATATTTCGAAAACATTTTTAAACTTCACTTCCGGTTTCTTATTTTCTTTCTCCCTATTAATTATGCTGTAATCATTTTTCTTGTCTTTTTCTCCATTTATTGCAATGGCTTTTGTCACTTATTTTTTATCTAACATTCATTTATATTCCTTCATTTCATTCCACCTTCCTTCTGTCCAAATACTATCTGTTTTCTCTTATTCATTATTTCTCTCACATTATCGCCATCTTCGTTTTTACAATTCTTATTATTATTATTATTATTATTATTATTATTATTATTATTATCATTATTATTTGGTGGTGGGGTTGTCGTCTGCTTATTTTTTTATTGTCTTGTTCTTCTTTCCTATTCCTAAGCAGTTTCTCATGCCCAGTTGACATCAACCACCTCGGGCGAAGACAGATATGGCAGTGAATGATAGCCGAGCAGATGGTTACCACTCGTTCTCTTCTTCTTGTTCTCGTTATTGTTGCTCCTGTTATTTCTGCTGCTGCTGCTGCTGCCGGTAGTTTCGTTGTTTGCTGTGGGTTTTCTTATCAATATATTTTCTTATTATAACGGTTATGGTTAGTAAGATAAATACAAGCAAAAAAAATTAAATAATCTTATTTTTCTTGTTTATCATTAGTTGTTTTTTGTTTGTGTGTTTTGTTGTTGTGGTGGTTGTTTTAATCTCTCTGTCTCTCTCTCTCTTTTCCCTCTCTCTCTTTTCCCTCTCTCTCTTCTTCCTCTTCTTTTTCTTCACAAGAGAAAAGAAAAATAGAGGAGAGAGTAAGAACGAGAGAGTGTGATTGTATGAGAGAG
>NW_021823873.1:12500-15000 GCF_006345805.1 Octopus sinensis | reverse complement strand
AAAAGGGCCGTTGTCAAATAGACGAATAGTCTATTTGACAATAGAATAGATTTACTTGCTGCTGGTGTATTTGGTGACAGCCTTGGTACCTTCAGAGACGGCGTGTTTGGCCAACTCACCAGGGGGAAGCAGACGGACAGCAGTCTGCACCTCACAGCTACTGATGGTCGAACGTTTGTTGTAGTGAGCCAAACGGCTGGCTTCAGAAGCGATTCTTTCGAACAAATCGTTGACGAAACTGTTCATGATGGACATAGCTTTGCTGGAAATACCAGTGTCGGGGTGGACTTGTTTCATTACTTTGTAGATGTAGATGGAATAACTTTCCTTCCTCTTCTTCTTGCGCTTCTTGTCTCCGGGGGGACGTGAAGCTTTGGCCTTCGAAGCCTTCTTGGCTCCTTTCGAAGCGGTAGCTGGTGCTGGTGGTATGATGATATATATTGGTGGTATGATATATATATATTTATATATATATATATATATATATATATATATATATATATATATATATATACATATATATCTATATACACAGATATATGCTTATCTACACTTTTACTCTTTTCAGGCATTTGATTGCGGCCATGCTGGAGCACCGCCTTTAGCCAAACAAATCGACCCCAGGACTTACTCTCTGTAAGCCTAGTACTTATTCTATAGATATGTTTTGCTGAACCGCTAAGTTTCATGGTCATAAACACACCAACATCGGTTGTCAATCAATGGTGGGGGGGAGGCAAAGACACACACGCACACACGCACACACACGCACACATATAAATGTATATATGACGAGCTTCTTTCAGTATCCGTCTACCAAATCCACTCACAAGGCTTTGATTGCTCTGGGACTCTAGCAGAGAACACTTGCCCAAATGGTTCTGGGTTCGGTGCCACGCAGTGGGACCGAACCCAGAACCATTTGTTTGGGAGCCAAGCTTCTAGCAACAGACCCACGCCTGCGGCATAGTCACGAAGTATAGGAGGTGCATATTGAAGTACTGCATAATTTCACTATGCAACATATATGCGCACATGTTAGCCTTATTATGTGTAGTCACCATTATACAATACAATTGTATAATTTGCAAATTAACACAATTAAATAAAGCTAGCTCATTAAATCACCAGAACATTATGGTTACCTCAACGATTCCACTATTTGGGAAGATGACTACGTTCGCACATAAATATCCCTGCGTACGTGAATTTTATTCTTTTCTATTCTAGGTACAAGGCTCAAAATTTGGGGGGAGGGGCAATCTATTAGATCGACCCCAGTGTGCATCTGGTAGTTAATTTATCGACCCCGAAAGGATGAAAGGCAAAGTCGACCTCGGCGAAATTTGAACTCAGAACGTAGCGACAGACGAAATACAGCTAAGCATTTTGCCCGCGTGCTAACGATTCTGCCAGCTCACCACCTTGTATGTGAATTCTATCGAAAACACTTTTGTTTTTTTTTTATTAAAGATATTTCGTATATTTGTAAAATGCTTATGCTCTTGGTGTTTGTTAGTAACTTTTCTTCCTCTAACGCTAACAACCTTTCTATATGCAGTCTCTATTTTGCCTGCTAAATCATAGTCGAATTTATATAGACGTTAACATTAAATATAGTTGACCGCTATGCGTCCGCGTCAACAATTATCTGTGAACCCTATTAACAGTAGTCAAATTTATATTCACTTCAGCATCCAATTTTTTTACCTTTCAACTTTCAAGTCATATATCACGCGTTCAATTTTATGATATGTCTGTTGTTTGTATATACATTTAGGTATTGTGTTGCATCCATGATTAATTTGTTCTAGTGCTGAAATATATGTAGTATGGATGTCGTACCAATCTGTATTGTTTTATCCAACCTTGTTTTGTGATTTGTAGTATACGCTATTCGGACTGATTCTTGTCAATGTATGGTGAGCCTATGAAAGAAAATTGCACTACTACGACCAATATAACTGCTGGAGTCCTGAAGTTTACAACTTTTAATTTCGCAAATTTGTGAATCACATTAGTCCTTAGTTATTTGTATTCGAGTTTACATGTTTGTGGTGTGTTTCACTGATAAAAAGGTTTTCGGTTTGGTGTTCTTAAAGTATATTACCAGTTATATTTGAAATTCCGATGTTATACGCTATCTTCAGTATATAACGTTTTGTTAACGCGTTTGCCTCTTTGACAGCAATGCGTATGACACGCTTCATATGCGATTTGCGTTTTTCTTTATAGGGTGTACATTTGTATGTATTTATTGCATGTATCTAATATAATTGTGCCTGTATTCATTTGTATTAGTGGAGACGCGTGGCTTAGTAGTTAGGGTGTCAGCATCATGATCGTAAGATTGTGGTTTCGATTCCTGGACCAGGTGACGCGTTGTGTTCTTGAGCAAAACACTTCATTTCACGTTGTTCAAGTCCACTCAGCTGGCAAAAATGAGTAACACTGCGATGGACTGGCATCCCGTCCAGCTGGGGAACACATTCGCCATAGA
>NW_021823873.1:0-7500 GCF_006345805.1 Octopus sinensis | reverse complement strand
CGTCAAACAAAAATGCTTCAAAGTAATGTTATTATTACTTTTTCTCATAAGGCATTCAATTGGCAAAATCGGTAGCACACCGGACAAAATGCCGCTAAGCATTTTGTCCGGTGCCTCGCGGCATTTTATTCGGTTAAAATTCCACTGGTATTGACTTTGTCTTTCATCCTTTCGGGGTCGATGAAATAAGTACCAAATGGGCACTACGGTCCAACTATTCGACATCCGCTCTGCCCCCAAATTTCAGGCCATGTACCTATATTAGAAATTATTATTATTATTATTATTATTATTATTATATTATTATATTATTATTATTATTATTATCATTATTATTATTATTATTCATTCTTTTATTCTTCCTTTTATTTGTTTCAGTCATTTGACTGCGGCCATGCTGGAGCAACGCCTTTGGACGAACAAATCGACACGCAGGACTTATTCTTTGTAAGCCTAGTACTTATTCTATCGTTCTCTTCTGCCGAATCGCTAATTTACCGCGACGTAAACACAACAGCATCGGTTGTCAAGCTATGTTAGGGGGACAAATACACACACCCCCCACACACAAACACACACACAGACATACACAAACACACACACACATATATATATGACGGGCTTCTTTCAGTTTCCGTCTATCAAATCCACTCACAAGGCTTTGGTCGGAACGGGGTGATAGAATAAAACACTCGCCCAAGGTGTCACGCTGTGGAACTGATCCCGGAACCATTTGATTGGTAAGTAAGCTACTTACCACACAGCCACTCCTGCGCCCATATATACATATACATATATATATATATATATATATATATATATATATATATACATATATACATATATATATATATATATATATATATATATATACATATATACATTATATATATATATACGACAGACTTCTTTCAGTTTCCGTCTACCGAATCCACTCACAAGGCCTTGGTCGGACCGGGGCTATGGTAGAAGACACTTGCCCAAGGTGCCACTCAGTGAAACTGAACCCAGAAACCATGTTGTTGTTAACGACATGCATGCATACATGCTGGTTCTGGTGATAGTGTTATTGTTGTTGTTGTTGTTGTTGTTTTCGACAGTCTTGGTACAGCTGCATGTTTTCAATGCTATTCCACTCGCTGCATGTGGTATATATTTCATCGGTCATTTGTGTGTTGATACTGAAGAGTATGCCATTACATCTGAAGATATATATATATATATATATATGTGTGTGTGTGTGTGTGTGTGTGTGTGCATGCATGTTTGTATGTGTGGGCGTGTGTTGGTATGTATAAACTGGTGTATGTATATATCTCGTATTACATGTCTTTCAAGATGTTGTATATATTGTGGCTGTCATTGATTATATTACTGCACTGGCTTTGCTTTCAATTTTTATACTATTTAAATTATTGTCAGTGTCATTCTATACTACATACATACATGTACGTATGCATGCTTGTATGTACGTTTGTAGGTATGTGTGTATGTATTACATATATATGTATATATATGTGTGTGTGTGTATATGTGAGTGTGTATGCACATATATGAGTATACACACATATACACACACGTAGACAAGTGTATGTATATATGTGCATCCGTGTATAATGCCCACATACACACACATACAAACACACACAGACACACATAGAAACTCACATATATACAAACATGTGTATGCAGATCAGTGTACAAAGAAGTCAATACCGATGGCGAATATGTTTATCTTACTTAAATGTACAGAAATTACAATAAAGAAAATTAAAATAGAGAAAGCTCCTTTCATTTTTAAATACACATGTTTACATGCCATAATAGAATTTGCATTGAAAATCTTTGTCTTTATCTGTTCTTCTTTCTAATGGTTATTTGTTACTGACATAAACCTGATCGCTGCTTCACGAATATTGTTTTCCTTGGAAGAGTTGATGCTATAATGAGTCAATTACAACAATAAACACAATACATCTCTCTCTCTCTCTCTCTCTCTCTCTCTATATATATATATATATAATATATATATATATATATATAATATATATATATATATACATGTATATATATATACATATATACTAATATATATATATATATGTTCTTTTACTTGTTCAGTCATTTGACTGAGGCCATGCTGGACCACTACCTTTAGTCGAAGAAATCGACCCCATCACTTATTATTTGTAAGCCTAGTACTTATCCTATCGGCCTCTTGTGCCGAACCGCTATGTTACAGAGACATAGACACACCAACATCGACTGGGGGTTCTTTCAGTTTCCAGTGGCCCGAGCTTATAGTAGAAGACACTTCCCCAAGGAGCCACGGCACGCTTAGCTTCTCGCAATCTATATATACAATATGAGTCCGCGTGTACATCGACCCCGGTGTGTAACTGGTACTTAATTTATCGACTCCGAGGGGATGAAAGGCAAAGTCGAACTGGGCGGAAATTGAACTCGGGACGTAGCGGCAGACGAAATACCGCTAAGGTTTTCGCCCGGCGTGCTAGCGTTTCTGCCAGCTCGCCACCTTTTACAATTGATATATCAGTACGTGTCCCTTTTGTCTATCTGCACTTGCTCTATCATTCTTTTATTCATATAGTTATTTACACTTGGTGTATCATTCTATTGATCATGTGGATATTTACACGTACTATTTCACTGAGTAGCTCTCATGGATATTCACACTGAATATTTCACTCTGTAACTATTATGGCTATTTAGCCTAGCTGTTTCACCAATGTCTATCATACTTTATCGACTCCTTTTGTCGCAGTCGCACTCGCTCATCATAGCACTGTATCTCAGCTGTGAATTTTTATTTCTGATTGGGTAATCCAATTCATTCAAAGGTTATAATTATTAAAAGGAAAATTTTAAATAGCGAAAACTGAAAATGAATTCGTAAGCTTAATGTAGATGTACAAATTTCAGATTTCAGATGGAAATTTAATATGGCTTTAAATTGCAATTACGGAGTAAGTGTTAAATATTTCAAACAAAAACTTCTCAGAAACTTAGAAAAATCGCATCTGTGCATCATCTGTAGAACTGAACAAACGTTGGTAATCATCAGGTTGAAGAATATTGCAATTCAGAATCTTATTAGCCTTGTCCGTAATTAGAGATTGCACTCTGGGTTGCTTCATCATCAGCATCGTTGTCAGCATCATCATCACCATCATCTTCCTCATCGCTATCGTCGTAGTCATCATCATCATCATCATTATCATCATCAAGTCACCACCATCCCAACACCAACACCAACGCCACCACCATGGTCATCATCATCACCAACACCAACACCAACGCCACCACCATGGTCTCCCCGTTATCATTATCATCGTCGTCATCATCACCCTCGTTGTCGTCATCACCATCGTCATCATCATTTTCATCACCAACATCACCACTTTCCTCGTCGCTATCATCATTCTAGGCATCAGCGTCAGCATCGCCATCGTCACCAATACCATCATCGTCATCATCATCATCATCATCATCATCATCATCATCATCATCATCATCATCGTCATTATCATCATCATTTTCACCACCACCATCACCATCTTCCTCGTCGTTATCATCAGCATCATCATCATCATCATCATCACCAACAACAGCAGCAGCAGCAGCATCGTCATTGAATCTTACCCTCTGTATTATTGAATGTATTACAAATTCCATATTTCTCGAATGATTTCATTAAAATATCAGCTGTATTTCCGTACATGAATTTTAGGAATCCAGTTTTTGGTTGATGGTCAGTGATGGAACCAGTATAGTTACTCCTGTTTGTTTTTTTCTCCACAGCACATTCATTTACTTTATTTCATCTTCAGCATCACCTTAACTATCATATCAATATGAACACCGACAGATTCAGTGCTTATCTCAAGGTCACTGTTTTGTTGTTCTATTAACTAAACGTCACTGAATGTGACCCAAACTGTTCCCAGACAAACAGGCTTTTACCATTTACTTTATTTTATCCATTTCATTTTATCCATTTTTCGCCTTCCCTACTAATCCATCCAGAAATTTGGTTACATATATACAACAATTAGTTGTGCAAATATCTTCGTTGACATAGATTTTCTCCGAAAACGACCAGTGGTTTTAACCCTTCGTGGGCCGACAGGGTTGGAATGACACAAAAGGTCATTGGGGGTCCTCTTATTTTTGCGCTTTTCCGCACTATCCATAAAGCAATATTTGTTTAATCATAATTCCGTGAGGTCGACTTTACCTTTCATCCATTCGGGGTCGATAAATTAAGTACCAGTTGCATACTGGGGTCGATTTAATCGACTGGCCTCCCCAACGCTTAAATTTCGGGCTTTGTGCAAGATTAGAAAAGAGTATTTGTTTAATCTTGTATATATCTGTGAGTGTCTGATACAGAACAAGAAATTTATCACTTTTTTATAGTTTTATAAACTATAAAATGCGTGGCACTTTGGGCAAGTGTCTTCTACTACAGCCCCGGGCCGACCAAAGCCTTGTGAGTGGATTTGGTAGACGGAAACGGAAAGAACCCCGTCGTATATATGTATATGTATATATATATATATATATATATGGGGGGGGGGGTCTGTGGTCGGCCTCCGAACATCGCTTGAGAACCGATGGTGGTGTGTTTA
The DNA here is from genome assembly GCF_006345805.1 of Octopus sinensis. Lineage (NCBI taxonomy): Eukaryota > Metazoa > Mollusca > Cephalopoda > Octopoda > Octopodidae > Octopus > Octopus sinensis. The sequence continues at coordinate 2,848 of NW_021823873.1, read as the reverse complement.
CGTCCCCGTAACTTAGCGGTTCGGCAAAAGAAACCGATAGAATAAGTACTATACTTACAAAGACTAAGTCCTGGGGTCAATTTGCTCGACTAAAGGCGGTGCTCCAGCATGGCCGCAGTTAAATGACTGAAACAAGTAAAAGAGTAAAGGGAGTATACATACTAAATATACATACAATACATACTAAATATAAAATAAGACAAAACGAACAAAATATATCATAGTAAAACAATTCATACCAATACAAATACGAAGAAAATTGACTTATAGTTCATCAGAATATCAGAAAAATGAACAGAAAAAAATAATTTCACAGAAGGCCAATGGAGTCCAGTTGGACCCTAATGAGCATATTTTACGCTATAACATCCATATGACTGGAAATTTTAAACTTAAATTTTTATGTGCATACATAAACTATTGACAATAAAAGTCATGAGATATAAAATTATTTAAATAAAAAATGTAGAAGTTGCATAACTTTAAAAATTTTCTGGGGTTCCAAGGGACACCGCCGGCCCACGAAGAGTTAACCTAGTAGTTTCTGCCATAAAAATAAAGAAATAGTGTCTTATCCAGTAATTTTCACCACCAAATCTTTCTCGCATACTTGGCTCACAATTAGTTTCTGCAATATGTTGATCAAGATATATGGCATTCATCTTTCCAATGCATGAGTGCAAGTCCTGCTTCTGCCGATTTTTATTCAGAAATTGGTAGAACGCTTTTGTCCAATCTTCATTATCTGATACATGAAATACTAAATGTCTCAGTGTTTGTTAACATTTCAATATTTTTCATAAAATCTCAAATTTTGTCCATTTTCGATTCCTTTTGCTCAGTCTTTGACGCTTCCGGCGCACTTTCCATCCTAACGATTTTCAAATGCCATCTCTACAAATATTACCAGTTATGGTCATTGACTGGGCTGCTTTCTATCAGCACACTTTGTTTGTTTCCATTTTGTGCCATGTCCTTCTCCCGTCTCACAGTAATGTCTATGGCGCATCAACTGTTCTAGCTGCAACACCTTTAGACAATTCCAACAAATTTTTAGTATGAATGTTGTTATATAATTGTTCTATGCTATGAGGCGTTGCCTCAAAATTCACGCAAAATATTTAAACCTAAGTACACTATTATATTCTACAAGTCACAGATGAACACCAACAAGCGACATTATCAGCTTTATTTGCAAATTCCTTCCGAGCGCTGCCGGTTGTAGGAATAGTGACGGAACACAGGTTACTACATAACTGTAATAAAAGATATTAACTTACATCGCTAATCAAACAAAGATGATCGTAATATTCTTTTCTGCTCTAGGCACAAGGCCCGAAATTTTTAGGGAGCGGGCCAGTCGATTAGATCGACCCGAGTACGCAACTGCTACTTAATTTATCGACCCCGAAATGATGAAAAGCAAAGTCGACCTCGGTGCAGTCTGAACTCAGAACGTAATATTGACTACTGCATTTACGGTTATGAAGTATTTGGTGAGTTCAATTCCTCCAGTGTTATAATAAATGACTAAAGTGAATCAAGTGGATAAAAGCATATCTTCCTGTTAAATGCATATTGTCCATAAAAGCATATCACCCTGTTAAATGCATATCGTCCATAAGATCATATACGTTGAGATTCATGAAAGACCGACTTTTTGTTCATGTATGGTAAATATATAACGGCATTTATGATCAGAGTGATATATATGTGTGTGCGCGTGTGCGTTTGCGCGTGTGCGTTTGCGCGCACGCGTGTGTATATGTAGATAGATAGGCAGATAGATAGAGAGATAAATATAAATGTAGATATAGATAGATATATATAGAGATATATATATAGATAGATTGATATAAATGTAGGTATAGATATGCATGGATATGTTATATATATATATATATATGTATTATATGTATGTATATATATATATGTATATATATATATATATATATATATATATATAGATAGATAGATAGATAGATAGATAGACAGACAGTCAGACAGATAGATAGATGATATATATAGATACATATATAAATAGGTATATGTTTGTGTATGCTTGTATCCTTGTATGCATGCATGTGTGTGCGTATTTGCATGTGTGCACACATATATATATATCAATACACATACAAGCTTATCCGTAAATTCGCGCACGCACACACATATATACTTGCGCGTACAAATCTCGCTCGTACAAGTATATGCACATTAAATATTAACATAATTACATTTCTAAACAAGGATACATATATCAACTTATACATATGTGTATATATATATATATACGGGCGGGCGTGTATAAACATGTTTGTAAGCGCATGTATGCACACATAAAAAAACATGCGAAAACTCACACACACACAACAACAGCACACATACACACACGAAAACACACACTCATTATTGTCTTTCCGTTAATGTTTACTGTACTGCCCCTTTTTTTTTCATACGACTTCAATTTATATATTTTTTTCTTAATAATACTCCACTCCACCCACCAATATTAAGTTCGTTACCAGAGATCGATTTTAAAACCTAACTGGCGATATTGATTCAGATTGGCTTACTTGAGTTTCGATTCGCCGTCTCTCCTCCCCATTCCAGTCTCCGATTCAATACAAGGATGGATTTTTACACTAGCACTAAAGGAAACGGTTCACTTAGATTCAATTTTCTCTTTATATATACACACATATATACATGTGTATATATATTTGGGCTTATTTTCGTGATTGGGTTCGTTTCATTCTCCTTAAGCTCCTATCTTCAAACCCTCTTTCTCAAAATTTTCTTGTTCGCTGACTCCTACATGTATTGCTTCCCCTCTCTCTCTCTCTCTCAC
>NW_021823872.1:10000-20876 GCF_006345805.1 Octopus sinensis | reverse complement strand
GCATGCATGGTCACATAAGTTACATACTGATATACCTTTACATAAATGGAAGTAGTTTGGTGTAGTATTAAGTAGCCATAAATAGATTTTTAATGTGAAAGGATAACCGCCAATATTGTGTATGTTATACATACATACATACATATATATATATTATATATATATATATATATATATAATATGTACGTGAGTATGTGTGCGTATTTATGTACACATATATATAAATTTAATTATACATATATACATTATATAATATAGTATCATATATATATGTATATGTATATATCTGTATATATGCATATATATATATATATAGATATATATATATACATATATATATATACATATATATGTATGTATATATATATATATATATACATATATAAGTATTTATATATATATGTATTACTTGCACATACATATATATACCCTTTTCCCTATGCCTATAGCTATATATATTTTCATGGATGTATCTGTTTGTATAGATTCACGTATACATAGAAATATACATCACACACACACACATATATATATATGTGTGTTTGTGTGTGTGTGTGTATATATATCACTTGCCTAGTAATATATACCGTCTTCCATGTAGCTATGTATATGTATGGATATAAATATCTGTACGTATATATTCATTTAATATATATATATATATAATATATTAATATTAATATATATTATATGTTATATATATATATATATATATATATTGTGTGTGTGTGTATGTATGTATATATGTATGTGTTGCTCTATAGGTATTCATGTATTTATATATGTATTTATACACACGTCTGCGTTTATCATTCACATACTGAATATATGTTATGTTTACCCAATTACCATATATCTTTATATGCATAGTTATATATATGGATGCATAACCATTTAATAAAAACCATTTCTCTTATATAATGATAATACACACACAAACACATATATCTACACTTGTATAGATATACTAGAACTTAGGTACATAAATACACACATATGTATTTGTGTGTGTGCAGGTGTGTGTATATTTGCATACATACGTGTTCATACAAATACACACACACACACACACACACACACACACACAAACACACACAAACACACACATACACATACACACACACAATTATAGATATACACATTTCTCTAACAATAATATACGCTACATACACCTGGATTGTACATATTACTATGTATGTATATTTCGCTCTGATATTCATTCTTTCTTCCACCTTTAATATGTGTCGCTTATACAAATGTACAATACGTATCTGTGTAGACGAGTCTGTGTGTCTTCATTATTCGTCATAAAGCTTTAGAATGCATACCCCTGTTATATGCATTGTCTCTACAATCTCCTACATAGTTCTTGTTACTATATATTATGCATATGTCTCGTGCCTGTATGTATATATGTGTATCTGAGTGCCCCTGTGTCATAATCTGTATGCGTATATATAAATGTGTGTATATCCATCTATGATTTTACGCGCCAGTTATGCGCTCGTCTGAGTACATTGCATTGACATAACCTAGCGTGAGCGCATGTATGGGCATTTATCTATGCATATGTGTCTCTATATCCACGTGCATGTCTATATGCACTTATATATATACATGCAGCAGTGTACCCATGTATAAGTGTGCGTGCATGCATTTGCATGTTCATGCGCGATTGCGTGCATGCAAATGTGTCTGTGTGTTTGTTCACGTGAATTTGTAAACGTTTGTAAGATATTTGCATATCTGCAGGTAGGTACTCGTATGTGATCCTATGTATATATATATATACGTCTGTATGTGTATGTGACTATCTGTACACATATTTGTATATGTATATGTGTAAGCTTATGTTTGTCTCTGCATGTATGCGTGCACATTTAGATGTGTGTACATATATATATATATATATGTCTGCTTCTGTGTCTGTGTGTCTGTGTGTGTGAATGTACATGTATATGAGAGTACGTGTGTGTATATACATACAAATATATATATATACATATGATGTATAATATATGTTGTATATAAGTGTATATGATGTATATATGCGTTTAAATGTTTCTCTATATATATACATACATATATTTACACGTACATATTTATAAATACATATAAGAAGAGTGTATAAATGTCTATACATGCATACAATGGAGTGTGTATATATGCATAATTGTAAATATGTGTTATTATTTGTACATATGTGTGCAATACATGCGTGTATGAATATGTGTATCTCTGTATGCACATATGCAAGTATGTATGTGTCACGCGTGTACGTCTGTCTATCTGTCTGTGTGTGTGTCTATCAGTCTGTCTGTCTGTTTGTCTGTTTGTCTGTATGTATGTATAAATGATATCTTTCTTACTATGATTGCTGAACTGAGGTTAGGCTAGCTGGCTAGCCTTGCCGCCGTACGAAAGATGTCATTCACAGCACACGGCTGCAGTAGTTTCGTATCTCTAGGCAGGAATGTGCATCAAACAGTAGTAGTAGTAGTAGTAGTAGTTTAGAATATCATCATCATCAATATTATTATTACCGTCGGCAACAAATTTGATAATGTTACCTAAATGAATGTTATATAGATGTATATATATTTACATAAACATTTCTATATATGCATACACATACTCGTATGTGCATATACACATATATATATGTGTATATATAATATGTATGTATATATAATATTATATTATATATATATATATATATATATTATATATATATATATATAATATATATATAATATATATAAATATACAAGAATCTGGAAGAAATATATCCTATTATCCTACGGAACTTCTTCTTTTGTGAAGTGACCGAAATTTCTCTATATTGAATCGAATCTACGATCCATAGATATTCAAAAGTATGAAGATTACATTATCTGGAATTTAGTTCCCATTGTTTTCTTGGTAATATTCACCCAATCCACTCAAGTTTCAGGAATTACCTTTGTAGAACTCTCACGGTGACTCATTTCCTAAAGTTTTCTCCCGACTCTAAATAAATCCAGTTATTATGCATGTCATAGCAACTCTTGATTTTTTCTTTTGTTGTTGTTGTAGTTGTTATCTTCTTCTTCTTCTTCTTCTTCTTCTTCTTCTTCTTCTTCTTCTTCTTCTTCTTCTTCTTCTTCTTCTTCTTCTTCTTCTTCTTCTTCTTCTTCTTCTTCTTCTTCTTCCAATCTTCCAATCTTCCAATCTTCCAATCAGGATTCACGCCATTAGCCACAAAGAATAATCTCTAATTCGAGCCTACTCTAAGCTTCTAAGAATGCATATAACAACTTGAAGATCCACCCACCACACGTGATAGACTAGCAGTTGCACGGCCGCGAAAGCTACGTTGTTATCCTCATTCCGTAAACGGTGGCATTTAACGGGTAGAGAGCTGAACCATCCTGGGGTACAGAGGATTCGCTATCTAGATTAGGGTTTGAAAGCTTACCACACCATAGTGGGTTACCCTATTGTTCCTCTGCTTTGTGACAGAAGTAGGAAGAAAGAGCGAGAGAAAGTTGTGGTGAAAGACTACAGCGGAGTTCACCACCCCGCGCCGGAGCCTCAATAAACACTCACAATGCCCGGTCTGGGAATCGAAACCGCGTTCTTACGACCGCGAGTCCGCTGCCCTAACCACTCAGCTATTGTGCTTCCACTGTCGTCGTTGTTTTACTGGTGCATTCTTTGATATTCCTGCAATATCCTTCAAGTGATTCTATGCTGGAAAATCTACGACCAGTCCAAATACCGCTGGGTGTACGGGAGCATAAACTTGTCCAGGATCCCTAGAAACATATGCAATTCTTATTCTGCTCTCTGATATTAAGTATATGCCAGGCCGTGGAGCTCACGAAATATGTCGAATAATCCGACCTTAAGACCATTCACTAATCCGGTAATCCCTAGTTCTAATGCATCTGAGTAAACTGAATCTGGGATGATTATCTTTTACTTCTTACCATATACTTGTTTCAGTCGTGGCACTGCGGCCACGCTGGGGCACCTCATTCAAGAATTGTTTAGTCAAATGAATCAACCCCAGTACTGTTTTTATATTTCATTTTTAAGGCTGGTACTTATTCTATCGGTCACTTTTGCCGAACCGTTAAGTTACAGGGACGTAAACACACCAACACCGGTTGTCGGGCAGTGGTTGGGGACAAACACAGGCACAAAGACACGCACGCAGATATATATATATATATATATATATACATATATACTCACAAGACTTTGGTCGACCTGAGGCCATTGTAGAAAGATATCTGCCCAAGGTGCCACGCAGTTGGACTGAATCTGGAACCATGTGGTTTAGAAGCAATCTTCTGACCACAGAGTCCCACCTGTGCCTAATGCTTAGTTTTTATGCTTCTGAGTAAATTCAACCCGGCTACATTGGGATTTTTGTCTGTTTTCATGGTATCTATTTTTAAGGATAAGAGATGTGTTCTTTTTTTCAGTCATTGGACAACGGCCACGCTGGGGCACCACCTTGAAGGTTTTAGTCGAATATTCACCGCCAATCACCCAGCCACACCGTACTTATTCTATCGGATTCTTTTGTCTAACCGCTAAGTTATGGGACCGCAAACAATCCAACAATGGTTTCGAAGTGGTAGTCGTAGGTAAACACAAACATACAGATTTCTATGAGTGTGTGTGTATGTATGTATGTATGTATGTATGTATGTATGTATGTATGTATGTATCATAGATAGATAGATGATAGATAGATAGATAGATAGATAGACAGATAGACAGACAGACAGACAGACAGACAGACAAACAGGCAGGCAGACAGACAGATATACAGATAGATAGATAGATAGATAGATAGATAGATAGATAAATAGACAGATAGATATATAGACAGACAGATTGATAGATAGACAGACAGACAGACATATAGATAGATAGATAGATAGATAGATAGATAGATAGATAGATAGATAGATAGATAGACAGACAGACATACTGACAGATACTGAGTGGAAATTATTTGGAAGACTGTCGCAAATTCTCGAATCTATTTTAGGAGACACCCAAAGTTCTGTGCCGTGGGGCTTAGCCCAAAACCACGTGGTTACAAAATGAGTTTCTTAACTCTACCGCCATGTTTCTTTTATTTGTTCATTAATATATTCCTACGCGCAGCATATCTATCAAGTGTAAATTGCATTAGTCAATCTTTGATGGAAAAAAACCAATCAGAATATTTTATTTATTTATCTATTTCTAACGGACTTCATCCAAAGTTGTGGAGGCGCAATGGCCCAGTGGTTAGGGCAGCGGACTCGCGGTCATAGGATCGCGGTTTCGATTCCCAGACCGGGCGTTGTGAGTGTTTATTGAGCGAAAACACCTAAAAGCTCCACGAGGCTCCGGCAGGGGATGGTGGTGATCATTGCTGTACTCTTTCACCACAACTTTCTCTCACTCTTACTTCCTGTTTCTGTTGTACCTGTATTTTAAAGGGACCGGCCTTGTCACTCTCTGTGTCACGCTGAATCTCCCCGAGAACTACGTTAAGGGTGCACGTGTCTGTGGAATGCTCAGCCACTTACACGTTAATTTCACGAGCAGGCTGTTCCGTTGATTCGGTTCAATCGGAACCCTCATCGTCGTAACCGACGGAGTGCTTCACTCATCCATAGTGTCTTGTCGTTTTGCCTGTGACAGCATATTCAACGTGTCTCGTTGAACAAGCCATCAATAGTGAATACTAAAGTTGCACTGTATCCAATACATAGAAACATATAACTATAATGAATATAACATAGAGAGTGAGTTATATTGAGTCCTTGGATTACGTCCGAGAGGTATTTATTGACAAACGGTATCTCCGTTTTATCTTTTACTTGTTTCACCTATTAGACTGTGGCCATGTTGGGGCACTCTCTTGAAAAAGTTTTAGTCGAATGAATCGTCTCAAGTGCTTTTGTTTTTTTTTTTCTAACTGGTTCGTATTCTTTCTGTCTCGCTTGTCGAACCGCTATGTTACGAGGTTATAAACACACCAGCACCGGTTCTCCGATGGTGATGGGAGGCAAACACAGGCACAAACACACACACACACACACACACACACACACACACACATACACGGAAATTTATATGTGACGAGATTCCTTCAGTTTACGCCGACCGAATCCACTCACAAAGGTGGATCCGGTAGACGAAAGTAGAAAGAAACTTACTTAAGGTACCACGCAGTAGGACTGAATCCCGAACCATGTGGTTGGGAAGCAAACTTGTTACCGCACAGCCATACCTCGTCGTGTGTGTGCGCGCTTGCGGGCGTGCATACGTGTGAGAGTGCGTGTGTATATATATGTATATATATATAAGAAAGAAGGTTTGAAAATGCAAAGGATTAAAATGTCAGACAGACAGGTCAGTTATTCCTCACCAGTTTTTTGTAAATTCTTAAATATATCTCCTTATATATATATATATATATATATATATATATATATATATATATATATATATATTATATATAAATATATATATATATACTACTGCCAAACAAACATGATTTTTATTGAACTCAAAATACTTTTTGTAGTCCCGTTCTGGAATAGTTTCTTAAATACTTTCTTGTAAACTGTCTTTAACATTTTCTTATTATAATCAAAGAATGTATAACTGCATTTTAATACTTTTGTGATAACCAGTACTTAATACAACAAAGCTTATACAAAGCTTTACATTTTACTTTTGACAATCTTTTTCTAAAAATCGGTCAAGTCAATAAACATCTCTAAACGTCCTTTGCATTTTCAAACCTTCTTTCATATATATTATCATTCGTGCGGTACCTTAAAACTTTACTTTGTTTTATATATATATATATATGTGTAAATTATTATTCTTTGTGCGATGGTATTCAAAGTAGATAAAGCTAAAAGTAACAGCCTGTAAAACAGTGGATTAAAGAAACCTTTGGATGGAAAAAAATTGAAGGTTGTTCGTGACATTTGAATTTACATCCACGAACATGATATACGTGGATAAAATTCAAATTGTTGCTTTGGTTTAATCATTAGGACATCTATCACATTCGCAAAAATTGTGAATTTTAGTCACAATAGCAACTTTCGACTTTGACCTAATATTCTACGCTCTAAAGGCGGCGAGCTGGCAGAAACGTTAGCTCGCCGGGCGAAATGCGTAGCCGTATTTCGTCTGCCGTTACGTTCTGAGTTCAAATTCCGCCGAGGTCGACTTTGCCTTTCATCATTTCGGGGTCGTTTAAATAAGTACCAGTTACGCACTGGGTCGATATAATTGACTTAATCCGTTTGTCTGTTCTTGTTTGCCCTCTCTGTGTTTAGCCCCTTGTGGGTAGTAAAGAAATAGGTATTTTTCTTTACGTTCTGAGTTCAAATTCCGCCCAGGTCGACTTTGTATTTCATCCTTTCGGGTTCGATAAAGTAAGTACCAGTTGCGTACTGGGGTTGATCTAATCAACTGGCCCCTTCCCCAAAATGTCAGGCCTTGTAACTCGAGTAGAAAAGAATATTCTACGCGCTATTATTTATAGCTTTATCTGCCTCGAGTTTTACTGTAAAAATAAGCAGAATTAATTTACTTCAATTCTCTCAAAGTTTATAAATTCTTACAATGAAAACAGTGAATGTATCAATCTATAATTGAAATAATTTCTCACATCTGCCCTAACCGATGGCGCTCAGAAAACAACGACCATTGTTTTTTTGCTTTTCCCTTGAAGATGGTCACAGCAAATGAACATCCATAAAGCATCCGACTCCTGAGCTTTTGCTAAAAATAAATAAATAAATAAAACCGAAAACAACTGGAAAAGGAACCAGTTGTGACACGATAAGCTTGTCCGTCATTGCTCTAAGATTACTTATGCGTGTGTGAGTGTGCACATTCGTGCGTGTTCGCATATGTATATGCTTGTTTATTCGCGATATGCATGTAAATGTGTGACTGTGTGTTTAGCCATGTGAATTTATGAACATTAGTACATATTTGTATTGGAGTGTATATGCGTGTGTGATACAATGCGGCACTCAAATGCTCCCTGGACTCATTTTAGTGTCTCTAACTCCACCCTTCCTTTTAACGTAAAACCTGTCAGTGTCTCTATATTGACGTTGGTTTTACTAGCCGTTGTTAGTGTCCTCCTTGATATTTTCAAGTGTTCCCTCTAGTATCGCAAGTAATGATACTAGCACGGACACTACAAAGCTTTGTGGTATAACAGATCTTAGTGTGATATAACAGGTCTTAGCGAGATATGATCAAACATAACAGATCTTATTGTCGTATGATCAAAGAGCTTTAAAGCGATGAGCTGGCAGAATCGTTAGCACACCAGGCAGAATGCTTTGCACCGTTTCGTCCGTCTTTACGGTCTGCTGATGTTGAGTTTGCCTTTCATCCTTTCGGCGTCTATAAAATAACTACCAGTTGAACATTGGGGTCGATGTAACCAATTTACCCCCTTTACAATCTTTACTACAAAGTACTGTTGTTGAATATCTCACGTTGTGAGATTTAAAAATAGTAATTTTCTAATTTACCTACTCTCCTAAAATGTCTGGCCTTCTGTTAAAATTTGAAACAAAATATTTATCGCTTATTTCATGCAGTTATAGTATATATTTCTTTACTACCCACAAGAGGCTAAACACAGAGAGGACAATCAAGGATAAACAAACGGATTAAGTCGATTACATTGACCCCAGTGCGTAATTGGTACTTAATTTATCGACCCCGAAAGGCTGAAAGGCAAAGTCGACCTCGGCGGAATTTGAACTCAGAACGTAACGGTAGACGAAATACGGCCACGTATTTCACCCGGCGTGCTAACGTTTCTGCCAGCTCGCTGCCTTTCATGCAACTATAGTAAAAAAAACCAAATGTCATAACTAAAATACAATTTTTGTATAATATTCGTAAGTTTGCATGCACATTTTTCACTTTATCACTAGTATGGATAATTATATCACGCTAATTTAATTTTTTCTTTTCTAAACATGTATTATGTAAAAAAGTAAAAAAGTTCTCGTTCTATTCTTGTATTGCTTTAATCCTGAGTGAATAAACAAAATTGATACTTATTAAACCATATATACCCTGGTCGCGTTTTCGCAACGAAAACCTGCTACTATTTTGTAGTAAAGATAGTTTGCCAACATAACATGGCAGTCCTGGTTTAAGACTAATGTTACTGTAATTTAGTCACAATAGCAACTTTCGACTTTGACCCAATATTCGACGCTCCAAAGGCGGCGACCTGGCAGAAACGTTAGCACGCCGGGCGAAATGCGTAGCCGTATTTCGTCTGCCGTTACGTTCTGAGTTCAAATTCCGCCGAGGTCGACTTTGCCTTTTATCCTTTCGGGTCGATTAAATAAGCACCAGTTACGCACTGGGGTTGATATAATCGACATAATCCGTTTGTCTGTCCTGTCTGTGTTTAGCCCCTTGTGGGTAGTAAAGAAATAGGTATTTCGTCTTTACGTTCTGGGTTCAAATTCCGCCCAGGTCGACTTTACTTTTCATCCTTTCGGGGTCGATAAATTAAGTACCAGTTGCGTCCTGGAGAGCATCGTCTCCAGCTGGCTATACGACACGATCTGTGCCCTTATATTTTCGAACAAGGGAATCTAGCACCCCCTTGTTCGAAGATATAAGGACACAGATCGTGTCGTATAGCTAGCTAGAGATGATGTCTCCTGGGGCTAAATTACAGCAACATTAGTCCTAAACCAGGAGTGCCATGTTATGTTGGTGCACAATGTTTACTAAAAAGTACTGTTGCTGAATATCTCACGTTGTGAGATTTAAAAATAGTAATTTTCCTGCTCCTACTTGTTTGAATATGAACTCGCCGGGAAGCTTCTGACAGCACACGAAATGTTCAGTATAGAGTGATCCCTCGCTACTTGGCGGTTCAACTATCGCGGATTCACGACTTCGCAAATTTTTAAAATGTTTATATATAAACACCTAAAATTTTTCATTAAATCAATTAAAACATTAATAATAAATATTATTTCCTAGTCTAGGAACAACAAAACAAGCGTAAAATAGCAAAAAAGCATATGCAGGGGTATTTGAACTTAAGATGGGCCGTGATTGGCACCGCCGTCAGCTTCATCATCATCATTTCTACTGTGCAGCAAATTCATCACCATCATCATTCAAATTTTACTTCAACTTCTTGCGTGTTGAGTACAGTAGCAATCTTTATATTTTTAAAATCTAAAGTGGTATCGCTTAACAGTTGACCTTGTTATTAATAGACTACTGTAATTGGTTGTTGTTGTTGTTAAGCAACAAGACGAGTAAGTAAGATTAGGTGATGGTCTAGGGCTTAGGAGCGGGAGACCCCAGACCTTCGAAAAAAAAAAACTTTGGCCGTCTTATTGTAATCGAGGGCTCTTATTGACGCCCGACACCACTGGGAGGTGGCCCCCGAAGTCGCTGGAAATGGTGATCTCCAGGTCCAAATTCTTGGACGGCTACTGTAATGGGTGAGTTGTCAGCAGTATAAGGAGGGCTTTAAAAGTCCAAATACACGTTAACTAAATACTGTAAATATGGTGTTCCTACTTCACGGAAATTCACTTATCGCGGTCAGTCTCGAAACCAATCTACCGCGATAAATGAGGTATCACTGTATAGTCGACACCTGTAGCTAACAGTTGCATACTGTCCTTCTCTTCCAGATTGTGAAAGCTTACCATAACGTTTAATCTAAATACAGTGAAATTTTGTATGGGCATATATGGGTTAAGCCTTTGTGTCTGCATTAAGTGATGACAGTATGTCCTGTATGTGGGTAGTTTCTCACATATGTGGAGGCGCAATGACCCAGTGGTTA
>NW_021823872.1:2500-7500 GCF_006345805.1 Octopus sinensis | reverse complement strand
CAGACACGTGTAATCTTAACATAGTTCTCAGGGAGATTCGACCTGACAAAGTGTGACAAGGCTGGCCCTTTGAATTACAGGTACTATATATATTTGCTAGCTGAGTGGACTGGCGCAATATGAAATAAAGTGTCTTGCTCAAGGAGGCAATGCGTCACCGGAAATTGAACTCATGAGCTTACGATTGTGAGCCGAATACCTTATCCACTAAGCCACGTGCCTTGAAACATGACATTATCGCTAAAACCGTCTGCAATGCTGTACAGGGGAAGGACTGTCTTGATGGTCTACCAAAGACGCAACTAAACCAGAATGTATCTGGACTTTAAAATACCTCATTCCGCTATTTTCCAATGGTAACAGCAACTCGGTGTATGCACGAAATGAAGCAGAGAGCAAAAGATATGCTCTGTTGAAGAACTCATTTACACAGTGAATGTGAATGCCTCATTAAACACTTCGGGGGAAAGGAAAATATCTATGGAGAACTGATGATAAAACTCTGGTTGTTATATTCAGATTATAAAGTTTCATTTGTTTCTATTTGTTTCTATTGTCATAGAGGCATTGGGCTACACAACGACAGAATTGCATTAGATATTCTGGAAAATCCAGGGTTCTGCAAAAATAAAAGAAAAATCATTAAGCAAACTGATTCACATTCTTCAAATGTGATAGGTTACAAGAACAGAGAAAATTTGTTAAAACATTCCACGGATTCTCTCTTTGAGGTACCTGAACTTAACACGTACACAATTAGTGTACATATGGAATACATACCCCCCCCCACACACACGAACAAATAACAATGTAGCACACCTACATGTGTGTTTAAGTGCTACGAACACATTCTACGTGAGTGTAAGCTTTATCCAAAGACACACACAGACACACTTATGTTCATGGTTAGTCCACATTACTCCGCGAGGAGCAGAGAGCTGGTGTGTCGGTTTTGCTGGCTTATATATATTCATTCCTGGACGAGACGCCGCTCTGTCGCAGGATTACCTATTTTACAAGCTGGGTGATCAGGAGCAATGTGAAATTACGTATTTTGCTCAAGAAATACAATGCATCGCCCGGCCCAAAATTCGAAACCGCTATCTTACGATTACGAGTCAAACACCATAATGACTACACCGTGCTCCTCCACCACATATGTACATACAGCAACTAATTTAGACATCTATAAGCCCCAAGAACTTCTTGGCTTCAGTAAAATAAAATAAAACCAGAGACCCGTAGTTCAACCCCTAGATCGACTTGAATTCTGCAAGAAAACTCAATGAAATTCCTAAGATGTTTTGCAAACAACTTGCACATGCAAGTGCTACCTGTTGAAAGCTCCGCATACCGGGAGCCAGCAGATGAATGGCGTCATCAGGAGAGAATGTGCGCTGTTTCGGGGCCTACCTCTCGACGGCATCAATGATGAAGAAACTACACTTGTTCGAGTCCAATAGCTGTATATTTCTTTGCTGTTCCTCAAAGCTACATATTCTTTTATGCACATATTTAGGCGTAGGAGTGGCTGTGTGGTAAGTAGCTTGCTTACCAACCACATGGTTCCGGGTTCAGCCCCACTGCGTGGCACCTTGGGCAAGTGTCTTCTACTATAGCCTCGGGCCGACCAAAGCCTTATAGATGTACAGGCACCATTTTTCGTCATCCGTAATGATTCGATAAAGAAATCGTTGCTTGTGTCCATGAGTTGAGCGGTGACGAGCAAGCAAACCAGCGGAGATTGTGGCTCGTTGATTTTTGTTGTTGTCACTTAAAACATGTGGAACCCATGCTCCATACTACTGAACCTTTCCCATTGAGTGAAGATGCTTCTCTATAGCAGTGTGGGAGCACCCATTCTCTCCGTCAGTTCCCTTGTCGTTTAACGAGAATTTTCGTGCACAAGTTGGTTTAGTCGCTCTTCATTGAACTCAACTGGACGGCCAGAACGAGGTGCATTTTCGAGGTCAAGATTTCCATTTTTGAACTTGCACGAGCGGTTCTTTCAGCTATGGTACCCTCTTCATACACAGCACAAATGTCGCGAGCAGCTTTTGCGGCCTTAGAACCTTGATTAAAAGCAATAAGAAGGAGGTGTCGAAAATGCTCGTATTTTCTTAACTTCACATTCTATTCTAATGATATGAAAATAAGCAAAAATTAACTAAAATTAAATAGATTCCAAAATATAAAAAAGGCAATTAATTCCAAAATTTTAAATAAATGGCGGGAACTTAGTTTCCAACCCAATATTTAGGGATGTGCGTGCGTGTGTGCAAAGTCGCCCTCGGTGAAATGTGAATGCACAACCTGAAATCCTGAAGAAATGACGTTAAGCATTTTGTGCGACGCGCTAACGATACTGCTAGCTATCCGCCTTAACAGCAACAACAACAACAACAATAATAATAATCTTTTCTACTAAAAGCACAAGGCCTGAAATACGCTTTTCTAATCTAGACACGAGGCCTGGATTTTGATTAGATCGACCCCAGTACATAACTGGTACTTAATTTATTGACAATGAAAGGATGAAAGGCAAAGTCGACCGCGGTGCAGTTTGAACTCAAAACGTAAAGACATGAAGTACCGCTAAGCATTTCGCCCGGCGTGCTAACGTTTCTGCCAAGCTCGCCGCCTTTTAAGAAGAAGCACCGCAACAACAATGATAGTCCTTTCTACTATAGGCACAAGGCAGGAATTTGCGGGAGGTGTATAGTCGATTACATCGACCCAAATACTCAACTGGTACTTATTTTATCGACCCCGAAATGATGAAAGGTAGAAATTTGAACTCAGAACGTAGCGACACACGAAATACCGCGTTGTTAATAATAATAATAATAATAATAATAATAATAATAATAATAATAATAATAATATAATAATAATAATAAATGCCCTGATGCAGTAGTACCAGGCAGTGGCTCTCATGGCTTCTGATCTTAACTGATTGGAAGTGTTATCATGTACATTGTTTTGTCTTGGTATAAAAGATGGGCTACAGCAAATATTTGCTCAATACCACAGATTGCTTGTCAGTGTTTGACCTAAACCAGTTGAGCATGTCCCTTAGTGGCTGACGATATGTGCATCTCTGATCACGAGCAGAAGTAGTGGGGGAGCATCATAGCCATGTGTTGAGAGGGATTCTTGGGGTTTGAATAATTCACCTCTGGAAACATGGGTGGTTCTTTCAACATCCTTAAACAACCCTATTCGGGGACCTTTTGAGCGGGATGGGATATCAACCTGAAGAAAATTCTAACTGGGCCCCACCTGCAAGGTCATGTGCTGTTTATCTTGATATGAGATCACCATGTCGCGCACATATGGTTGTGATGCATGTGCCTGGTGTACCTTTATCAGACGGGTAGTCATGATGGGTATATTGGGCTTCGTATATTTTACCCCAGTGTCACTTTGATGGCATGCATTGCTCTCTCACTCAATAATAATAATAATAATAATAATAGTGATAATAATGATAATAATAATAATAATATAATAATAATAATAATAATAATAATAATAATAATAATAATAATAATAATAATAATAATAATAATAATGTTGATGATGATGATGACGATAATGTTAATAATAAAGGAATGAGCAAGTGTCTTCGCTGTGCTGCGTGGATTGAACCATTGCCCAAAATACGAATGCCCTGGACCTACCCAAAACCACTACAAGTTGTGTCCTCATGACCAAGTAACAAAAATACTCCGTTGGAAACTTTGCGAAAAGTGGCGGCTAGAGAGAGGAAAGACGTGGCATAAGCACAAACCGCAGAGACTAGCAAAGTCGGAGTCTAGCAAAATCGTCTGGAATTTCCCAATGCAAACAGTTCAGTGCAAGAGCATAAAAGATCAGAGCTGATGGTTCTGGTGAAGAAGGTGCGCCACATTTGCTATATAGCTGACGTTGCAACTATATACCCCTTTGACCCACGAACAGTCAAGAAGGAAGGCGAAAATGTAGATAGATACAACCCTCTTTAGTACGAAACAGCGGTTATATATATATATATATATATATATATATATATTGGTAAAACGGTAAGATAACAAAAGAAAGAAAGAGACCTCAATATTATGTAAATAGAGGAAATTTATCTATACAATAATATGTTACATTACTCGATAGTCAAGATAAAACTCTGAGTTTCAGATGCCGAAGTGGAAATCCACAACACCATCTCTTCGGTTATCTGGCTATTATATATATATATATATATATATATATATATATATATATATATATATATATATATATATATATATATATACATATGTACAGGGGATAGATAGTAAATCAGTCACTTGACAGTAAATCAAAACCATTTAATTCCAAGATTGATTATGTTTAACTTCTGAATGGATTTAATAAAAGCATCTAAATATGAAACATCATGAAAATAGTTCAAACTGAAGTCCTTCTTCAGCGACTCATTTTTCCTTTCGAGTCAACACAAGATTACAGATAGCGTTTATGGAATCTTGATTTACTGTCGGAAGACTTTTGGCCTGTACACACACATGCATACACATATATATACAAACATACATACATACATACATACATACATACATACATACATACATACATACATACATACATATATATATATATATACATATATATATATATATATATATATATATAACGGGAAGCTTTATGAAAATAAACAAAAGACGAAGCAGGTGGAGTACAAACAAACAATTGTGTTAGTATGGCGCTCATATAATATATATATATATATATATATATATATATATATATATAAAATATATATAAGATATATATATATATATATATATAATGTGACCGCGTGTGTACCGTTGGCGATTTTTTTCCTCCGTCTTCCCTTCTCTGGATCTTTCCTTTTCCTATGTTTCTGACGAAGAGCTCCGCTCGAAACGTAAAACCCTCCTTCTTCCCTTCATTCTGAGCGTCCAATAATACTATATTTGTTCCACCTCCTCGCGTTGTTG
>NW_021823871.1:15000-21180 GCF_006345805.1 Octopus sinensis | reverse complement strand
GTAGGAGACATGTAGGTTGTAGGTAGGTAGGTAGGCAGGTATGTAGGTAGGTTGGTAGGCAGGTCTTGTTACCGATGAGGAACGCATCCAATACGAAACCCCTAAATATTTCAGCACTATTTGATTCACAACAGAACACAACTATGTTACTTTTTTGGTATTAAATTCAAAAATTGAATAGGTTCAAGAACAACTAAGATCGGTTTCAGCCTAATGTTTTTAAATTTCGTTTAAATGTTAGAAGAGACTATATCCAATTTTTATTGAGCACAAGTCAACAGGAAACAATAATCGGCTTACGTATTCTTCAGCCTGTGTATGCGTCCCCATTGCAAACATAAGCTTGTTTCATGTCGACAACTACCTTGTTAGGTCTAATTAGAGATAAACATTTCATCATCTGCTCATAATCAACAAAACCCGTTCCATTGTTTGATTTTGATATCTATAAGGACCCGTAAATATGGGATTACACTTTAGGTACAAAACCAGTGGTTTGCGGGAGGGGTAAGACGAATACATCGATACCTAGTGTTCAAATGGTACGTAATTTCTTGATCCTAAAAAGATTAAAAGCAAAGGCGACTGCGTCGGAAATTGATCTCAAATCATAGAGAACTGAAATGATTAGCGGCATCGCGTCCGGCGCGTTAACCATTCTACCAGCTTGCCACTTGATGTTCTTTCACATGCATGGCTCACCATACAGATTCTACTTCGAGAATTCCATGAAATATGAAAATACTCAGACAAGGTTGACAAAATTCCCAAAAGTTCTAGTCTATTTCTAATATCGCAGCAAAATAAAAAATTCTGTGAACAAATCTTTTTAAGGCAAGAAACTGTGCTTTTCAACGAATATTTGTCAAAGCATCAACCTCAATCGCAAATACAGAATTCAGAAACAGTTCTTAATATTAACTGAGATATATTCTTTTGTCGAATTGTATTATCAGACAAAGGGAAGTTCATAAATTCTCTCTCAACATCATTACAGTCAAACGGCTGGAAAATTGATTCAATGTTTCAGCAACAGTATTTCGTTTTATCTGTAGAGAAATTAATTCAAAACTTGGAAAGATACAATCTCTATTTTATCTCAGACAGTTCCACGTTTCTCAAATATGATTTTCTTCATTTCTGCTGTTCCAGAAATGTTTTAAAATATTGACTATCCTTGTTTGCCACATAACAGATATCATTGCTTCTTGTTTAAGATCTATAGGAATTTGGAAGTGCTTTCTTTAGAATTCAAATACATGGTGGAATCAAAATTAGAAACTCTTCTTTTCTCTCTGGAATACAGGAGTTGGCATCACTAGACAGCTAATCCCTAACTTCCTGTTTTGAAGTATTCGTTTAGGCCTAAAGAAATATTTAGGCCCAATACTCTTGCAGAATTCAACATGTGTTTATAAAATACGTTCTAAGAGTAATCCTTATATATAAAAGTGAGGTTGTGTGCTGCCTGTCTCCTACGATTTAGATTCCTAACTACTCCCACATTTTGCGGTGCAGTTTAACCAAAACCGGATATCTTATAGTCGTGATTCATTTCGAGCCCTTCTGGGTATTAGCGCGCGTCTACGATGAGTCTACGATTTAAAAAAAAAATTACCATCAATTTTTCCCATTTTAATGCATTTTTGGCATATATAAGGGAAGTAACTCTCTAAAAATTTATTATTAAATCTCAGAACGTAAAAAGCTACAGTAACACCCCCCTCCTTTGTGGTTAACCATATTGAGATGGCTATTATACTTTACATCTCTAAAAATGCTTATATAGTTATTTCCCTTACACACCCGAGCAACGCTGGGCGATACTGCTAGTTTCGAATAAAATATTGAACCGGAATCACTTTGATCTCTTGATCTCACTCGGAGACGATATGGTTCCATAATAATACAATATACCATATATATTCTGCAGTTCTATATTCTGTTGCCAGATGAATTCGTTCCCCACCCCCACCAGTTATTTCACACCATTCAAACGATTTTCAATTCAGAAGAAATATTTCTTTAGTTATTTTACTACATGATTTGTTTATCGTTTTGGAAATGTGGAGAAATTTTAACTCTTTTCGGATAAATAGCGATGGACCGCCAAATAGAAAAATTGGAACGAATGGTTCTGACAACCCGATACCTTATTTGTAAAAACTAAATCTAATTCTCGGGAAGAAATGTTGTTAATCTCGAATTTTCCAAGCAGGTTCACCATCCCTTCGTGCCACAATCTATAGATCTATGGTAGTTGAGTGAAGGCATGTGGATGAGAGGTGAGGGTATTCGACTTGCGATCGTAAGGTCATGAATTCCATTCACGGCGGCGCCTTGTGCCTCGTCAGGAAGTCACTTTCTTTTAAGCTGCTCTAGTCCACTCTGCACGCAAAAATTAGTAGTATCTGTATAACAAAGTGTCAGCGTTGTCACATTCTGAATCACACTGAAACTCCCCGAGAACTACGTTAATGGTACAAGTTAATTTCATGAGGGGCGAGCTGGCGAAGCTGGCAGAGGCGAGCGAGCTGGCGGAAACGTTAGCACGCCGGGCGAAATGCTTAGCGGTATTTCGTGTGCGTTACGTTGTGAGTTCAAATTCCGCCGAGGTCGACTTTGCCTTTCATCCTTTCGGGGTCGATAAATTAAGTACCAGTTAAACACTGGGGTCGATGTAATCGACGTAATACCTATGTCTGTCCTTGTTTGTCCCCTCTGTGTTTAGGCCCTTGTGGGTAATAAAGAAATAGGTACACGTTAATTTCATGAGCAGGCTGTTCTTTAATCAGATCAACGGAAGGCTTCGTTGTTATAACCGACGATGTGCCAGTCTATGGCCATACAAACTCTTTCGTTTCACGGTCGTTTTTATACTGTTTGTTCTGTATTTTCGTACATTCAACATTATTTTTTGTGTGTGATGTTCATGTGAAGGACATAAGCTCCATGCATTGTGTTATTTATCTTTCGTGTGCTTGGATATATTGGTTACTGCGGTACCTATCTATTGGATAACTATGAGCAAAGAGATCGATACGCGAAGGGACTTATGTACGTGTATTTAAGGCTCGACTTAGAAGAATGTACGATTACGTTTTGAGGAATTTGATTTCTGTATTTAACGAACATGAAAACATAGGTTCCGAGATGAATGGTATACGACTGCTCTTTTTAGTGGCGCCTGTTTTAGAGGATACATACGCAGTAATAAATAACAGTCTTGTAACTGGAGCTGTGAACGTCAATACGATGACAACGGCATTGCCTCCGATGATTTTATATCTGTATTTGATGATGATGCGGAGGCGGTGGATGAGAAAAAAGGACGATGATGATGATGATGATGATGATGTTGATGGTGGTGGTGGTCGTGGTGGTGACGATGATGATGATGATGATGATGATGATGATGATGATGATGATGATGGAGGTTGTGTGTTGGAGTTGCTGTTGGTATTGACATGGGAGATGACGTACGTGTAAGAATCGATTCTGTCATTTCAATTTCTTTCCTTTTCTCCGTTAGCTGCTTACGTCAGTCATTCAAACCGAAGTCCTCCCTAATATTTGTCTCTAGTGACACTTACAATCAACCAAATTGTTCTCACTGGAACACAAGTTATAGTTTATACTTGTAAAGGCGTTGATTTCCGTTTCTCCCTTATCGGATGATTATATTGCGTTGGTTGGAAATTTATAAAGGATTGAATATTCCCTTGCTTAAATCTACCCTTATGAGACCAATGATTCTGACACTAATAGCTTTAAAACACGGTATAAGAACTAACACGTATCCTGTTAAACCTTATCTCCCTGATTTAAATATAGTAAGGACCCATTGGATACTATAAGGATAAATACATTTCTTCCAGAAGGGTGAAAATATTTGAAAACTGATTGAAATATAGTAAGGTCCCATTGGATAATATAAGGATAAATACATTTCTTCAAGAAGGGTAAAATATTTGAAAACATGGCAACACCCACCACGTGTAGGATGAACCCCACTCACATTGATAGCTGACTTGGATGAATATAATTGTTATTAGGAATTCAAAAGGCCAGCGAATAGTGGGCGAATGGCAAAACAATTGGTTGACTTCAGTGCTTAACTGGTACTCTATTTCTTCGACCCATAAATGAGGAAGGCAAAATGTAACTCAATTAAATTTGAACTGAGAACGTCCAGCGTGCTAAAAAATTGACCAGCTGTCTTTCTATTATAAACACAAGGCTCAAAATTTTGAAGAGGTGAGAAAACGAATTACATGGAACTCCATAAGTATCGGCTATGAAAGGCAAATTCGATCTCGGTGGAACTTCAACTAAGATCATAAAACCGGACGAGGTTTTTCACCCGGCTGCTTTGGCTCAAACTAATTTAAATGCCGTATAATACGTATTGTTCGATGTTGTATGTTATAGCAATCGCACTGCAGGCTTCATCTCACTATATATGTGTGTGTATATGTGTGTCTGAGTTATTAATTAGTCAGGTGATTAAAAAGCAAGGAAATTTATAATTTCGATGTAGTGCTTTGATTTAAAGACATAACATTTGTTTCAAATGTTGGCACAAGGCCAGCAATTTGGGAGAAGTTATTAGTCGATTGCATCGACGCCAGTATTGGAATGGTACTTATTTTATCGACCCAGAAACAATAAAAGGTAAAGTCAACGCCGGCAGAATTTGAACTGCAAATGCAAAGACGAACGAAATGGCGCTAAGAATTTTGCCCGGCGTTCCAACGATTCTTATTTTTTATTGCCCTCAAGGGACTAAACATATAGGAGACAAACAAGGACAGATAAAGGGATTAAGTCGATTAGATCGACCCCAGTGCGTAACTGATATTTAATTTATCGGTCTCGATAGGATGAAATGCAAAGTCGACCCCGGCGGAATTTGAACTCAGAGCGTAACAGTAGACGAAATACCTATTTCTTTACTACCCACAAGGGGCTAAACACAGAGGGGACAAACAAGGACAGACAAAGGGATTAAGTCGATCATATCGACCACAGTTCGTAACTGGTACTTATTTAATCGACCCCGAAATGATGAAAAGCAAAGTCGAGCTCGGCGAAATTTGAACTCAGAACGTAGCGGCAGACGAAATGCCGCTAAGCATTTTACCCGGCGTGCTAACGATTTTGCCAGCTCGCCGCCCTACATATGAAAACAGAACATTACTGGTGGGTATATGAAAAGCGCAAGGGGGTAGCTAAAATTCGAAATAGTCTGCAGTTGTATTTAAATGCAGGATGTAGAAAGACGGAATTAGTCGTGCGCTCAACGGTATCTACTTCTCTTCCGTTATGATATATATGTCCAGTCGTATGTTAATAATGTTTCCGTTTGAATAAGTCAAAAACGGAAATTTGAAAGGAAATTAAAGAAATTGATTTTAATACATCACGCACTTAACGGAGGAATTGCAGAATCATTATAGTGTCAGTAAAATATTTTTAAAAATACTAAAAAAAAAAAAAAAACACTTGCTCTTTTTGGTTTTGGTGCTTTTAGTGCAGAGTTCAAATCGAACAGGTGCTAATTCCGAATTTCCGACTCTTAGGCGAGATAGAATAAAATCCCAAGAAAGATTGATATGGATTTAACCCTCAGTAACCAAATTCAAAATATGAGGATTTGTGTAATTCTTCGAAATTAATGACTATTAATATAGAATTCATATTTTGGGCCCAGGGCCAGTTGTTTTAGAGGAGGGGCAAGTTGATTGCATTGATGACAGGGTTCAGCTGATATTCATTTTAGTGACACCGAAAGGCTAAAAGGCAATGTCGACCTGGGGCGGAATAGGAAATCAGAACGGGAAGACGGACATAATGACGATAAGCATGTAGCGTGCCGCGAGTACGAATCAATATAATTAATATTGATTCTGTAGAGGCACATGGCCTAGTGGTTAGAGCAGCGAAATCGAGGTCGAGGGATCGCGGGTTCGAATCTCAGACCGGGCGATGTGTGTGTTTATGAGCAAAACTCCAAAGCTCCAAGCGGCTCCAGCAGAAAGTAAAGGTGAACTTCTGCTGACTCTTTTACTACAGCATTCTCTCACTCTTTCCTCCTGCATTTTGCAGCTCACCTGCGACGGACCGACGTCTCGTCCAGGCGGGGAACTTATACGCCAAGGAAACCGGAAAACCGACCTT
>NW_021823871.1:0-10000 GCF_006345805.1 Octopus sinensis | reverse complement strand
ACTGATTAACAGTTCGCGTCACTTTTATCAGATAATGAGACTACTTTGACAGATTGATTAGTTTTATTTTTAAATTCTAATCATATCCGCCCATAAATTCTTAACGAAAATACCCCCCCCCTCATCTCTTTCATATTTCTAACATTTCAGTCATTCTCCGTCTCGATTCGATTTTACTGTTTTACTGTTTCTATTTAACTTCCACCATTGATTTCAAGCCAGTCCTCCCACTAATTTGAAAAGATCACTGATTAAGTTCAGACCACAAAGACTATAAAGTGACCTAATTTTTATTTTGTTTTCAAATCTTGTTTAATAATGCGTTCTGTGGAAAATCTCCTTCTTGTGCTAATTGTAGCCAGTTGATGAAGCTTTCTAATGTTATTGTAGTCGCTATCAAGCAACAATGATAAAATTATATAACAATGTATGCATTCGATATGTGGACGTGACGTTATGTCTGCGTTTGCGCGTGTGTACGGGCATGTGCGTATATATATATATATTATATAATATTGTATATGTTATATATGTAATGTATATATATATGTATGTATATATATATGTATGTATATATATATATATATGTAATATATATATATAATGTATATATATATATATATATATATATACATATATATTCATGTACACACGTGTACGCGTACATGTGTTTATATATATATATATATATATATTCATGTACCACGTATACGCATGCATATATTCATATATATATATATATATATATATATATATATAAGTGTGTGTGTGTGTGTGTACGCGTGTGTGTGTATATATGTTCATATATATATGTATGTATATATATACATATACATATAATATATGTATGTATATATATATATACATATACATATAATATATGTGTGTGTATGTATGTAGTTAAACGCGCATCCATGGACATGTACACGTATGTATGCATGCTTGTACATATCTGTGAATGTATCAACGTATGCTTGTTATATCAGTGAATATTCATATCTATGGAGGGATGTAAGTACTTTTTTTTGCAACAGTAGGTCTAGGTACGATTGCATCTTAGACTCTATGAACAAAACTCTGCCCAATGCTATTGATTTATTTTCCTCACAATTCTAACCTTAAATATATATACGTGAAACAAACTACAATATCTAAATCCCTAAGATCCCTAGTGTTTTACATCCACCACAGTACTACGATACGCGGAATAGACGAGCATTTTTAAAAGATTTCCTTCGGGTCCCCTACAAGCTATGAATAGAAAAAGAGGTAATTTCTGAAAAAGAGGTAATTTCTACTCTTCTCCTCTGGAAGCCATCTACTCGCAATACCAGAGGGCGCACACTCTCCTACCCTGATGTAATCTCCAGCGATACAGGCATCCAGCAACAGGACCTCCGTAATGCCATGATGGACCGTGAAGTCTGGCGTAGCATGGTAAATTCCATTGTCTCGACCACGGTTACGATACCAGAGGGCGCACACTCTCCTACCCTGATGTAATCTCCAGCGATACAGGCATCCAGCAACAGGACCTCCGTAATGCCATGATGGACCGTGAAGTCTGGCGTAGCATGGTAAATTCCATTGTCTCGACCACGGTTACGATACCAGAGGGCGCACACCTCCTACCCTGATATAATCTCCAGCGATACAGGCATCCAGCAACAGGACTCCGTAATGCCATGATGGACCGTGAAGTCTGGCGTAGCATGGTAAATTCCATTGTCTCGACCACGGTTACGATACCAGAGGGCGCACACTCTCCTGCCCTGATATAATCTCCAGCGATACAGGCATCCAGCAACAGGACCTCCGTAATGCCATGATGGACCGTGAAGTCTGGCGTAGCATGGTAAATTCCATTGTCTCGACCACGGTTACGATACCAGAGGGCGCACACTCTCCTACCCTGATATAATCTCCAGCGATACAGGCATCCAGCAACAGGACCTCCGTAATGCCATGATGGACCGTGAGGTCTGGCGTAGCATGGTAAATTCCATTGTCTCGACCACGGTTACGATACCAGAGGGCGCACACTCTCCTACCCTGATATAATCTCCAGCGATACAGGCATCCAGCAACAGGACCTCCGTAATGCCATGATGGACCGTGAACTCTGGCGTAGCATGGTAAATTCCATTGTCTCGACCAAGGTCGAACAATGATGATGCTGAACAAATGAACAGAGAAATGATTCTTACGAATTATCAATAATAATATTTCATTGAAAATGCTGATTTGATTGTACTGTAGTTGTTGTTGTTGTTGTTTTTGTTGCTGTTATTGTTTTCGATGTCGATGTTGCTGCTGCTGTTCTTGTTGTTACAATGTTAGTAGTTTCTCCTCTTTGAAACATCATTTGGTCTAACATAATGGATCTGTAATCAAGTACGTCTGAATCGTGACTACAAACGTAATTTGTAGTAACATAGAGTGCAGTAAATACGCATCTATCCATATTTTCCTGTTATCTTCTACAAGATGAATCAATACCACATGTCTATATACGTACATACATACTTAGGTACATGCCGACCTGCATACATAGATACATGCATACATACATTAATACATACCACCATTCTTCCATAAATGCATGCTTTCCAACATATAATATATATATATTATATATATATATATATATATATATAATATATATATATATATAAAAAACTTTTCTTTTAATTTTTCTAAATTTACTTATTTAATTGTTACTGTTGAAAAAGTCTCAATGACTGAAACCGGTACTGAAATGTTCTATATAAAATTATTTTAGCATTTTCTATCCTGACTTGTTTTTTTCACACACACACATATATTACCTATATATATATATATATATATATATATATAATATATATATATATATTATAGTATATATATATATATACCACCTCTAAGGAGGTGCTTTTTCCATTCACCAAAGTGAATGTACTTGGCCAGGAGGAAATGTGTGTCATCAGACGTTATCCAACGTACATCGGCTGTTTTTACTCACCAGTGTAACAACATCCCGTTGAACGGCGTTCGTTACATTTTTCACGATATAATACACACACACACACCACACACACACACACATACATATACAAATATAATATATATAATATTATATCTATATATATATATATATCAAATAATAAATATTAGGGAAATATATCCAAATTTACAGGGAAAAAAAAAATCAGATTTAGGATTTAAATCCAATTTTATAGTAAAATATTATAAAATATATTATTTGAGACAAAACCACTATTTTGCAAAACAAACAAGGAAAGACTTAATCAATACATAAAATTTAAAAATAGTCAAAAAAACCGCCACTACAATCGTTTCTTGTCTTGATCGACATCTTCAGGTGGACTTCCAATCTAAAAAATCAAAATTTTAAAATATAAAAAATAATACTTTTAAATAATTAAAGTATAAATGAAAAAATATAAGTTATAAATCCATATATAACCTATATATAATCCATATCGAAAATTAGACTAATTACCACGAATTCCCTAAAAAAACCATGATAAAACAAAAAAACACTTAAAAATATATAACGATAAAATCTCCCTTTGCTAAACTCTATAACAAACCTATAAAGTAAACCCCTAACCTAAACATTCACACACAAATACACACACGTAAACCACAGACTCACGACTTATACACATACCTATACTAACTTATAAACTCCAATAACACCAAACCCACTCCCTCCCACACAGACAAATTAAAACATACATCCCAAAACCTAAATAACAAACCCATATACACATTCACACACAAACACACACTCACACGCAAAACATCACACACAAAAGATACATATACTCCCTCACATATACGCCTATACATACTCACTAACCGACATATACAACAATACTTACCACCACCCACAAAAACATTATATACATTTATGAGCTTTAACTCACCTTAGCATCTCTATAACAAACAACTTGCAGTAACCAATCCCAATCTCTATGCCTACCTAACTACTACACTATTCCATTCACATTCCAAGCACGCTAGTCCACCACCCGGTATTCACGTGGCAAAACGAACACCACTCAAAAAGTATGAATGAAACAATGTAAAAAAAATAACCAACACCTTAAAATAGACAAAATACCACGAATTACCTAAAAACCATGATAAACCAAAACTCATAAAGCATTATAACGATAAAATCTCCCTTTGCTAAACCCTATAACAAACTTAATAGCAGGCAATCCCCCTAACCTAAACATTCACACACAAAAAACCCACACGTAAACCACAGACCCAAGACTTATACACAAAAACCTATACTAAATTATAAAACCTCAATATACACCAAAACCACTCCCTCCCACACAGACAAAATTAACACATACATCCCAAATCCTAAATAACAAACCCAAATACACATTCACACACAAACACACACACACGCAAAACACACACACACAACAGATACATATGCTCCCTCACATATACGCATATACATACTCACTAAAACTCGATATATACAACAATATTTACACCCACACTCATACAGATAAATAAATTAATTATACAATTAAAAACTCACAACCAATTCTCATATACATAAACCTCATTATGAAAACAACAATAAATACATCGTAATTAACCAAAATATCAAAAATAACATTATGACATAAGGATAAATCAAATACATACTTACAATTCAGTTACAAATTATGAAGTGAAATTAGATTCTTAGCCGTTAAAAAACCAAACAATATTACGTTACCATGGAAATAACTAATGTAAAAAAGGAATACGTGTGTGTGTTTTTGGTGTGAATGTGATATGGTTTGTTATTTAGGTTTTGGGATGTATGTGTTAATGTGTCTGTGTGGGGAGGAGTGGGTTTGGTGTATATTGAGGTTTATAGTTAGTATAGGTATGTGTATAAGTCGTGAGTCTGTGGTTTACGTTGTGGTATTTGTGTGTGAATGTTTAGGTTAGGGGGTTTACTTTATAGGTTGTTATAGAGTTTAGCAAAGGGAGATTTTATCGTATATATTTTAAGTGTTTTGTTTTATCATGGTTTTTTTAGGGAATCGTGGTCATTAGTCTATATTTCGATATGGATTATATATAGGTTATATATGGATTATATACTTATATTTTTCATTTATACTTTATTATTTAAAAAGTATTATTTTTATATTTTAAAATTTTGATTTTTTAGATTGGAAGTCCACCTGAGATTGTCGATCAAGACAAGAAACGATTGTAGTGGCGGTTTTTTGACTATTATTTAAATTTTTATGTATTGATTAAGTCTTCCTTGTTTGTTTTGCAAAATAGTGTGGTTTTGTCTCAAATTATATTTTATATATATATATAATTATATATATATATATAAATAATATATGTATACGTGTGGGTGTGTGTGTGTGTGTGTGTGTGTATCGTTAACACTCACACCATTTCTTCCGTCTTTTCCTTCGCAGTTCAAATTCCAACGAGGTCGACTTCACATTTCATCTTTTCTTGTTGACCACTGGGGTCGATGTAATCGATTACTCCCTACCCCGAAATCGATAGCTTTATGCCAGAATTTGAAATCAATACTGTGAATGCAGTTAAGGCGGTGAGCTGGCAGAATAGTTTACACACGAGGCATAATGCTAAGCAGTATTTTGTCTATCTGAGTTCAAATTCAGCCGAGGCCAAATAACCTTGTATTATTTTGGGGTCGATCAAATAAACACCATTTGAGCACTGGCGTCGATGAAGTTGATTTTGCACTTCTGAAATAGCTGGCTTTGTGACAAAATTTGAAACCAATATAAATTATAGTACCATTTATTTAAAGAATTGTGTGAATTTATTCATAACATTATCCTTCACCACAAAAGTGGATTATAAATGTTTATAGACAACCGGAAAAAATCTATGATTTGGAAACTTTGCGATTTCTTTTATCGATACACTATCAGTAACATTATAGCTACTAGAAGCAAATATTTGATTTTGCGAACGATATAATTCGAAAATAAACCTACAAGCTTTATTTTGACACAGATTATGACATTATTAAATTTATATTAACATCTACGACAGTTTAGTTCACACATATGAAAATGCCCCGATACAAGAACGCATTCAGTCGACCCTACTGAACGCATAGCACATAATCATGATTGACATACCTGTGTATGAAATTAAATTTTGTATGTCGATGTCACAATGAATCGATTTTAAATAGACGATGATGGTATATATATATATATATATATATATATATGCGCACGTCTTCGTAAAAGAGTGCTTGAATCTACATATTCAAAGAGCGACCACCGAAACACGGAGTAGACAAAGCAGGGGCAAAGAAGGGGAATGTTCCTTGTGTTGTATGTCTTGTACTCTGTTTTTTCGTTGTTTAAAAAAAAGTCCGTTTCCATGATTTTGTTTTTATGTTTTCGTTTCTCATTGTGTTCGGCGTTTTGTTTTTTTGGTGTCCTGTACCCATATATGCATGTATATATACATATAGATGCAGTTATGTACATATATGTATGTATATATGCATATATTTTTATATTATGTTGGTATCATATATATAATATATATATATATTATATATATATATAATATATATGTATATATATATATGTAAACATATATATATATATGTTTGTGCATTTCTTATCCAATTTCCTTTCTTAGATAGGTTACGATGACCTGTCACGATATTCTTTAATGCATCAAGGAGCTGTACTTTATTTTCTCCTTTTGATAGGGTGATAACCTTTCTAAGACCCTTTACACAGAATACTGCCAATATCCCATTGATAAAATACTACAACACACACACACACACACACAACACATATACATATGTATGTATGCATCTATGTATTTATGTATGCATTCATATATGAAGAATGCAGAGAGCGATAATAAATCCAATGATTAGCTATACACCCACAAGGGATTTAAAGATTCGTAAATTCCAATTGTCGAATACAGATTTTGAAAAGGAAATTCGTTGCGGCAATAATGTATGTATGCATGTATATAAATAAATATATGGTATGAGTGTGTGTGTGTACATGTTACACACACACACACACACATATATCTATATATATCCAATATCCTCTCTCCCCTTTTCTCTCTCTCTCTCTCTCTCTCTATATTATATATATATTATATATATATATATATATCTTTATATCAGAATCTATATTATATGTATATATATATAATATTTATGTATTTTATATTTTCATACACATACTCATCCTGACATTCGTACATATACACTCACATACATATATATATATATATATAATTAAATTCGTTTTTTTCCGTTTGAATTACGAATGGAAAAAATATAAAGACGCTTCTAGAAAAGGGGAATGGGATGAGAAGAATAGAAAAGAAAATAAGAATAAAGAAACACAGAATGAAGGAATGATAAAAAGAAAAATTACAACAGAAAAGAAAAATTAAAAGAAAGCAATTATTAGAGAATCGTACACGAGAACGTGAAACGTAAAAAAAAATATAAACGAATATTTTGGATAGTTATAGATAAATATATATAAATATTTCCTATTGAAATGTGTTCCGTTTGGATTCCATTTCAGGATATACCTATGCGGTTCCGATTATTATAGAAAGCAATAAATTATTGATAGATGAGTTATCAATAAATAAATAAATATATAAATAAATACGGAGAATTAATTCTAGTCGTAAAACCTGTTCAAAAAAGTTCCTATCGATATTCTATAAAATATTGATATATAGGAATAAATATTGGTAAATGAAATTTGGATAGGATTCGCTGCAAGAGTATGTTTGATCTCATCAACCCTACGTATATTACTGGTATTTCGTTGTAAGGTGTTTGTATATGAGAAAGATAATACTAAATTCAATACTTCTCAAAATAGTTATGGATTGCATATCCGTATCAATGAATTCCAACCTTATAATTTGTGTTCGCTTATGCAATTCCTTTCAATTCAGTTAAATTTTTATTGGCTCAAAATGCAAAAGCAAGGCGATGTAGGGGGACAGGGAAGGAGGTTATACAAAGAGTTCAGGCCATATATGGTCAAGAGAGACTTTGAACCGAGCGGTCGTCGGCATCTTCACTATCTCGTCCGGCAGCTTATTCCACGGATCCGCAACCCGGACAGAGAAAGCCCCTCTCCTTCAATTGATATGAAATCGTTGTAGATACAGCTTTTCGGAGTGACCCCGCAGCCCACGATCTGGAGCAGGAGTAGGAACAGCTCTTTCGAGAGGTTACACTTTCGCTTATGATGTTGTGAACGAGAATGAAATCATCATGGCGTCGTCGTTTTTCGAGCGTCTTCAGCCTTTCTTCATAAGACAAATGCTTGAGACCAAGCATATAATATATATATATATATAAAAGTAAATAAATGGCACAACGAAGTACCGATATTTCCTGGAAAATAGCGAACGTAATAAATACGACGCTAATGTATAGCTTCACTGCGTATGTACTAGTAAAGATGCGTGTGTGCAGCAAACATGAAAAAAAAATTGTCTTACCTCTAGGAAGAACATCTGAAAAATGAAATACCTAGAAATGGATAATGTGGTACCGGTTTCAGATTCTTCAAAATACGTCTGCCAATGAGGTAGTTTTGGCGAAGCATTGTGAGGTATAGCTTTACAGAAGGTTGTTTCCAAAGGGTGAAGCTATGCAAGAAGATGCAAAGTGAACTACAAAAGGGGTAAAAAAACGGGATAAAGTTTCAGTTTTACTTTACATTACTATACTTCGGGGTGAAGAGCCTTTCTTCAGGACATTTGGAAAAAAGCGATAGATTGAAATGCCGAGCATTAATTAGAAATATAGAAATCCCAGGTAAACTACAACATGGTTGTTTTTCCACCCTCTCTTGTATCTGCCTTACCATCTCGCATTATGCTGGCCTTTCACAACACTCTTCTTAATATTTATATATATATAGTTTTATATTATATATATATATTATATATATATGATTATATTTATATAATTGTTATTATATATATATAATATATATTATATTAATATATATTTATTTAATTGTATAATTTTTTACTCTTTTACTTGTTTCAGTCATTTGACAGTGTCCATGCTGGAGCACCGCCTTTAGTCAAGTAAATCGACCCCAAGACTAATTTCTTTGTAAGACTAGTACTTATTCTATATTCTCTCCGGTCTCTTTGCCGAACCACTAGGTTACGAGACGTAAACACACTACTATTGGTTGTCAAGCGATTTTGGCGGTACAAACACAGACGCAACAAACATATACACACATACATATCTGTATATATATATATATGTGTGTATGTATGTATGTATATATATATATGTGTATGTAGTATGTATATATATATATGTATATATATACATATATATATATATATCATATATATATATCTATATATACATATATATATATATATATATATATATATATATATGTATATATATATGTTGTATGTATGTATGTATATAATATATATGTATATATATATACATATATATATATATATATATATATATATATACATATATATATATATATATTATCCATATATATAATGTGTGTGTGTGTGTGTGTGTGGTGTGGTAATAAGGATAACATCTTCGTTGCCATAACAAGTTAAAAACCCAGTACCCACACCAAAATTCTTCTGTAACTATTGTCCACCATTTAGTTCGCCACATACCTATAACTGATCTTATTCATTATAAATTAAAAGGAAGACAGTTCGAGCTGACTTAGTGGGGACTTGAACTGCGTTTGAAGGGAAGCGAAAAAGGCTTTGCACATCAGTTGCTCAAACGGTTCATCCCTGCAAAATCCCTGTGTGTGTGTGTGTATTTATGTATGTATGTATGTATGTATGTATGTATGTATGTATGTATGTATGTATGTATGTATGCATGCATGTATGTATATATGCATATATATAAAGGGTGTGGTGCTAAATTACATTAAAA
>NW_021823870.1:0-21827 GCF_006345805.1 Octopus sinensis | reverse complement strand
CTCTTTGCCAAACCGCTATGTTACGGGGACCACAAACACACGAGCATCGTTTGTCAAGCAATGTTGGAGTGACAACCACACACATATATATACATATACATGGGCTCTTTTTCAGTTTCCGTCTAGCAAATCCACTCACAAGGCTTTGGTCGGCCCGAGGCTATAGTAGAAGACACTGCCCAAACCAGAGCAGTTTTCCGCTCTTGGACACTGCCTCTAATTCCTCTCTTACGTAACTTTTCTCCTCAATATACTAGCACTCTGTCACCCATGTACACTGACATTGCACATCCAGCAAAGCATACATACACACACAATAGATTCTTTCAGCTTCCATCTACCAAATCCACTCACATGGCTTTGGTCAGCCTGAGACTATTGTAGAAGAGACATGCCCCAAGGTGCCATGCGGTGGAACTGAACCTGGAACCATGTGGCTGAAAGTAGACTACTTACCACACAGCCACTGTTTGTATAATTAATGTTAAAATATACGCCGACATCTTCTGAGAACCATGGAAATCCACAGGCCTACATCCAGCATACCCCCTGTATCAAACTGTCATTCTTGTGTCTCATGACCGAAAGAAACCTATCATGCGTGTGTGTGTGTGTGTGTGTGTGGTGTGTGTGTGTGTGTGCATTAAAAATTTGCCTCCCAACCATATGGTCTTGGGTCCTGTCCCACCGAATGGTACCTCAGGCAAGAGTCTTCTACCATAGTCCCCTGGGTCAACAAAAGCCTTGAGAGTGGATTTGACAGACACCAAAAGAAACTCATCATGTGTGTGCGTGTGTGATTGTGTGTGTGTGTGTGTGTGTGTGTGTGTTTTTTCTGTGTGTGCATTGTTGTCACCTTGCCTTGACGTCATGCGATAATCTCTCTCTATATAAACGGCAGTTTGTCTGTGCGTGTTTCTGGTGTCTGTTTTTCTCGTACCCTCACCCTGACCACGGCTTTCAACCGATTCTGATGAACTTGACACACCATAGCCCAATGTCATAATTCAAAACTAACGCAGCGAAAATTTGAAAAGCTCCCCCAGTTCTGAAAAAAATCGATAAATTGCGACAGGGGTCGAGAATCAGAACCCAAACCACAGACCGTCTAGGGGACGCAACTCCACCTTTTTTAACTCTCAAAAAAATTTACATCGCCATTTTTTTGCTATTTTTTGGCTATAACTCTCTAAAAATGCTTTATAGTTTTTTCCCCTACAACCCAAGCAACGCCGGGCGATACTGCTAGTCATAAATAAGTGTCACTGCCCCCTGCAAGATCCGCCTTTCATCGCCAACTTCCGTGAAAACATGCCTGTCACAGAGAACATTACTTCTCGCTTGGAGACAAGAGAGGGTCGGTGACAGGAAGACATCCACCCATACAAAATAACCTGCCTCAACAAATTTCGTCTGATACAGGCAAGCATAGAAAAGTGGGCGTTTTATATATGTGGAATATAATATATCTCTTCTCTCTATATATAAACGGCAGTTTTGTCTGTCTGTGTGTCTCTCAGGTGTACCCTCACCCTCACCCACGGCTTCAAAACCGATTCTGATGAAACTTGACACACACATAGCGCAATGTCATAATTCAAAACTAACGCAGCGAAAATTTGAAAATTCCCCCAGTTCTGAAAACAAATCGCTAAATTCGACAGGGTCGAGAATCTAAGCTTTTTATATGCACACATTTTCTACAGACTGTCTAGGGGACGCAACTCGACCTTTTAATCTAACTCTCAACACTGGGTAAGTATCCCAAAATGTATAAAAATGTACAAAAACGGCAAAAAAGCGGGCAGCAATGTGGGTGACAACAACGAAAAAGTCAAAAGTGACCAAACTGAACCAACAATTGAAAAGGTTTTTTTGGTGCACACGACAAAAGCGGTTTATAATAAACCAAGAGTTTGCAAGTAGCATCCGAGGACCCTTAGGTGCGTCAAAATAAGGTAAAAACGTTTGGGGTGGTAGTTATAAAGAAGTGTAAACAAAAAAAGTATTCGAATAACTTGGCGGCTGCAGCACTATTAGCAGAATGTTGGGGGTAAAGTCTCGAATGTAATTTCTTTTCCTGGTAGGAATTGGTTGGGTTGAATTATCGATAGCTGTGTTGATAGTTATTGGGAGTGAAGAAACATTGCAAACCTACCATGCGCCTTCGTTCCCTAGAGGGAAAGGATTAGATTGGGATTAGTCGTTGCCTACTAGGTGCTCTCATATTCCGGGCAACGCCGGGCTATTCTGCTAGTATATATATTATATATATATAACTATATAATAAAGGCTGTTATCCAGTATGGCTAAAACAACGCCTAAATTATATGAATTGTCGAAATACAGAATTGCTATACTAATTAAAAAGAGTACATTCAAACCGTTGATTATCTGGAAACGTATTTTAAATCACAAAGCGCCACCTATTATACACTTAAATTAACATTAGTTTGTGAGTCTACTCGAAACATTAACTGACATTAAGTAATTATCCTTTTACCAATTTACTAATGACAATAATTGGACAGCGACCATGCTGGGGCCTGACTTCAAAGGAATTTTTTTTTTTTAGTTGATTATATGAACCACACTCTTTTTTTTTTTTTCCCCCTCTTTTACTTGTTTCAGTCATTTGACTGCGGCCATGCTGGAGCACCACCTTTAATCGTGCAACTCGACCCCGGGACTTATTCTTTTTTTTCGTAAGCCCAGTACTTATTCTATCGGTCTCTTTTGCCGAACCGCTAAGTAACGGGGACATAAACACACCAGCTTAGAAAATATGAGGGACCGCTGCAATAAGTTTGTGAATCTGAGAGGGAAATATCTTGAATAAATCATAATTAACAATATTTTCTTTTCTTTCCCATAAAGCCAGGAACTTTTTCAGCACCCCCTTGAAAAAACAGTTAGGTATGAATAAGGCTAATCTTTCCAACAAGGCCATGTGATCTCTCTCTCTCTCTCTCTCTCTCTCTCTTCATCTCTCTCTCTGGATCGATAAGCTGAATTTCAGCCAATTACTTTAAAAAATAAATAAATAAATAAAAATAAATTAAAATATTGTTGCTGTTATTTTTTTTTTTTGTTTGTATTGTTTCATGTTTGTGTATTCTACTTATAACTTTGAACAAAAACGGTGACATCTGCTTTCTGGTTTTGTTACGTGTTAAAAACATCACGGGAAGCTACATTAACATATAATGTACACGCAAAAAGTAACACACAATTTGATGAGAGTTTCTACAACTAATGGAAACTGCAGTTGTGATCCCTGTGCCGGTGGCACGTAAAGAGCACCATCCGAACGTGGCCGATGCCAGCGTCGCCTAGACTGGCTTCTGTGCTGGTGACATGTAAAAAGCACCATCCGAACGTGGCCGATGCCAGCGCCGCCTAGACTGGCTTCCGTGCTGGTGACATGTAAAAAGCACCAATCCGATCGTGGCTGATGCCAGCGACGGCTAGACTGGCTTCCGTACGTGGCTGATGCCAGGGCCGGCTAGACTGGCTTCCGTGTCGGTGACACGTAA
Source organism: Octopus sinensis (assembly GCF_006345805.1). Taxonomy (NCBI): domain Eukaryota; kingdom Metazoa; phylum Mollusca; class Cephalopoda; order Octopoda; family Octopodidae; genus Octopus; species Octopus sinensis. The sequence goes on along the minus strand of NW_021823870.1, from coordinate 18,291 downwards.
AAAGCACCATCCGAACGTGGCCAATGCCAGCGCCGCTTTGATTGGATTCCGTGTCAGTGACACGTAAAAAGCACCATCCGAACCTGGCCAATGCCAGCATCGGCTTCCGTGCCGGTGACACGTAAAAAGCACCAATCCGAACGTGGCCGATGCCAGCGCCGCCTAGACTGGCTTCCGTGCCGGTGACATGTAAAAAGCACCATCCGAACGTGGCCGATGCCAGCGCTGCCTAGACTGGCTTCCGTGCCGGTGACATGTAAAAAGCACCATCCGAACGTGGCTGATGCCAGCGCTGCCTAGACTGGCTTCCGTGCCGGTGACATGTAAAAAGCACCATCCGAACGTGGCCAATGCCAGCGCCGCCTAGACTAGCTTCCGTGTTGGTGACATGTAACGTGGCCGATGCCAGCGCCGCCTAGACTGGCTTCCGTGCTGGTGACATGTAACGTGGCCGATCTAGGAGTACATTATCCAATGTTAGTTTCCTTTTCCAGGTAGTTGGTTGCTATTTCTTGCAGGTCTGCTATGCTGGTTCAGTCATTGATGGTGTTACTATAGTTACTTAGATCCTGATTTGGGTCACAGTAAAATTTGAACACATGACTGTAGGGTAACCAGTCAGCTAACTTAGGGGTCAACAGCTCACATACAGTCACTGGCAATCGCATTGGGTCCTTAACCAAGGCACTCAACTCTCAATAATCAACTTCACCCGATTGTTGCTCTTGTTTAATCTAAGGTCATCCCTGGTTGAATGCGTTTAGGATGGAAGGGGTTACAGATGTGATCACTGAGCCCCCTGCACGCGCCAAAGTTTGTACAGACCAGGACTACATTATTTAGTGTGTCCTTCTTTACATGATGTTAAAAAAAAATTTGACTGCTATTTCTAACAGTTTTAGTGACTAAGTAGAGGCTTCTTTTATTAGCACACACACGCACACATGACAATAAGTTATGATTTGAGATTTGACTGTTGCTTCTAGGAAGAGGTCTACCATTATAGAGATCTCAATCATTGACTCATACATACATTAAGACAGGAAAATGTGATTTGAGGGAGAGTTGACTGATATAGCTACTATGTAGAGGACTCCATCTGTGGCTCATATAACGGGGAAGGATTTTTAAAACTAAAATCAAAGATACAGCACACCTGAATATAAAGATTCAACAAAAACAGCCAGAAGTGAACCCTTTAAGCTTTTCTCATGCATTTCCCAAACTCTTAGCACTTTATCTTCAAATTTCCCATCAATTAACAGTCTTACGTTTAACTCTTTAGCATTTAAAACCAGGTGGAGGCACATGACCTAGTGGTTAGAGCAGCGGACTCGCGGTCGAGGGATCGCAGGTTCGAATCTCAGACCGGGCGATGTGTGAGTTTATGAGCGAAACACCTAAGCTCCACGCGGCTCCGGCAGAAGGTAATGGCGAAACTTCTGCTGACTCTTTCGCCATAATTTTCTCTCACTCTTACCTCCTGCATCCAGCAGCTCACCTGTGATGGACCGGCGTCCCATCCAGGTGGGGAATCTATACGCCAAGAAACCGGCCCTTATGAGCCAGGCGTAGCTCAAGAAGGAACAAACAACAACATTTAAAACCAGCCATGTCCAGCCAAAATAATCTACCTGCTTTATTTTCAAACTGGCCTGATTCAACCTCTCACACTTATCCTACAATGTTATTCTAGAAATAACCAAATCACTTCACTGAAATCTCAAGGCTACAAAGTAATGCATGACCAATTCATATCAATGTAAATAAAAAAAAGCACAACGGGGGACAATGATGATAATGATAAAATGCTAAAGAGTTAAGCACTAATGGACCTTTAAATTAGGGAAAATAAATCTAGTAAGTGCTGATAACAATAAAGAATTTTCCAACTTAGGAACACAATCTCCATACCAAAGTCCCTAACACACCACCACCATCACCTCACATCCGGCTAAAAATTGTGGCCTGTAGTTGAACCAGGGCCCGGAGAGGGCTCCCAACAAATTGAGGTTCACTTGATTTCATCATCACCACAGATATGCTTCATCGGTAAAACTAATAGGAGTAGTAGTAGTAGTAATGATTACAGTGGTGGTGGTGGTGATGATGGTAGCGGTAATAGTTATGGGTTAACATCCTATCTACTCCATGTCACTGCCACCAGTTGCCAACAGTGACTATGAATAATTTCATTTATAAATACGTTATGAATATTTATCGTATATTTTATACCCTGACTGTAAATAAATCATGCCTTATCATCATCTTCATCATCATCATCATCAAGATGCTGTTTTTGTCTTTTTTTTTTTTTCTAATTTAACAATGAAGATGGAATGCAACTCCTATTGTTGCTGTTAATTATTTTTCTTCTTTTCCTTTTTTTTCTTTTTCGTTAGCAACTAATCTGAGGTGGTAGCGATGACAATGGAGATGAAATATGATCAAATAAAATATTCACGCCATTATCATCACAGGTTTTCATTTACACAAATAACGTACCTGGATACACTATTTGATATCTACCTGGTAGAAATAGTAATTAACTCTCCCGAAAATCACAACCCTATTGTCTTATATATTATATAGTATATATTAATGAACCATTGACCTGGTAGTAACAGCAGTCAAATCTCCCTCAAGTCACATCCCACTCTCCTATGTATGTATAGCTAGACTTGCTAAAATTGGCAGCCAAATCTCCCTCAAATCACATCCCATGAGTCAATGAGGGAGCCCTCTATATATGATAGCTAGAACTGGGAGTAATAGCAGCCAAACTCCCTAAAATCACATCCCACTCTCCTATGTATGTATAGCTAGACTTGCTAAAATTGGCAGCCAAATCTCCCTCAAATCACATCCCACTGTCTTATGTATGTATGAATGAGTCAATGAGGGAGCCCTCAATATGATAGCTAGAACTGTGAGTAATAGTAGCCAAATCTCCCTCAAATCACATCCCACTCTCCTATGTATGTGTATATGTATAAGCCAATGAAAGAAGCCTCTATATAGTAGCTAGACTTGCTAAAATTGGCAGCCAAATCTCCCTCAAATCACATCCCACTGTCTAATGTATGTATGAATGATTCAATGAGGGAGCCCTCTATATAATAGCTAGAACTGGGAGTAATAGTAGCCAAATCTCCCTCAAATCACATCCCACTGTTTTATGTATGCAAAAGCCAACGAGGGAAACCGCTATATAGCTGCTAGACCTGGTAGAAATAGCAACCAAATCTCCCTCAAAAACATTCCCACTGTCTTATGTATGTATGTGCCAATGAGGGAAACTTCTATAATGGTAGCTAGCGGTGCTCCAGCATAGCCTCAGTCAAATGACTCAAACGAGTAAAAGAATAAAAGAATATATATATATGTAGCTGTGTGGTAAGAAGCTTGCTTACCAACCACATGGTTCTGGGTTCAGTCTCACTGCATGGCACTTTGGGCAAGTGTCTTTTACTATAGCCTTGGGCTGAAACAAAGCCTTGTGAGTGGATTTGGTAGATGGAAACTGAAAGAAGCCCATCATATGTGTGTGTGTGTGTGTGTGGTGTGTTCCATCACCACTTGACAACCGGAGTTAGCGTATTTATATCCCCATAACTTAGCAGTTCAGCAAAAGAACCTGATAGAATAAGTAGAAGGCTTTAAAAAAAAAACGTCCTGGGGTCAATTTGTTCGACTAAAAGGTAGTGCTCCAGCATGGCCACAGACACATGACTGAAACAAGAATATATATAGGCGTAGGAGTGGCAGTGTGGTAAGTAGCTTGCTTACATGGTTCCGGGTTCAGTCCCACCGCATGACATCTTGGGCAAGTGTCTTCTACTATAGCTTCGGGCCGACCAAAGCCTTGTGAGTGGATTTGGTAGACGGAAACTGAAAGAAGCCTGTCATATATATGTATATATGTATGAATGTATATGTGTGTGTGTGTATGTTTGCGTGTCTGTGTTTGTCCCCCCAACATCTCTTGACAACCGATGCTGGTGTGGTGTGTTTACGTCCCTGTAACTTCGCGGTTCGGCAAAAGAGACCGATAGAATAAGTACTGGGCTTACAAAAGAATAAATCCTGGGGTCGATTTGCTCGACTAAAAGGCGGTGCTCCAGCATGGCCACAGTCAAATGACTGAAACAAGTAAAAGAGTATATATATATATATATATGTATATGTATATATATAAATATATACACATATATACACACACATGTTCAATTACATTGAAACAGGAAGCATAAATGGCAAAGTCTTTCTCAGCAGGATTTGAAATGAGAACAGAAGAGTGTAATGTAACTAGACACCGAAAGGAATTTTGTCTAGCAATCTACCAATTCTGCCGTCTAACACTACAACAACAACAACAATAATTTGGTGCAAAGCCAGCAATTTTAAAGGATGAGGGAAAAGTCGATTGCATCAACACCAGAACTTGACAGATTCTTCGTTTTATGAAGAGAGGACAGCATCAAGACTAAGGTGGTACTTGTTTACAAGGTGGCGAGCTGGCAGAAACGTTAGCACACCGGGCGAAATGCTTTGTGGTATTTCGTCTGCCGTTACGTTCTGAGTTCAAATTCCGCCGAGGTCCACTTTGCCTTTCATCCTTTCGGGGTCGATAAATTAAGTACCAGTTACGCACTGAGGTCGATGTAATCGACTTAGTACCTATGTCTGTCCTTGTTTGTCCCCTATGTGTTTAGCCCCCTGTGGGTAATAAAGAAATAGGTATTTCGTCTGCCGTTACGTTCTGAGTTCAAATTCCACCGAGGTCGACTTTGCCTTTTTTCGGGGTCGATAAATTAAGTACCAGTTACACACTGGGGTCGATATAACTGACTTAATCTGTTTGTCTTTCCTTGTTTGTCCCCTCTGTGTTTAGCCCCCTGTGGGTAGTAAAGAAATAGGTATTTCGTCTGCCGTTACGTTCTGAGTTCAAATTCTGCCGAGGTCGACTTTGCCTTTCATCCTTTCAGGATCAATAAATTAAGTACCAGTTACACACGGGGGTCAATATAATTGACTTAATCTGTTTGTCTTTCCTTGTTTGTCCCTTCTGTGTTTAGCCCCTTGTGGGCAGTAAAGAAATAGGTACTTGTTTACAAGTCTAGTAGACTGGAGCAATGTGAAATGAAGTGTCTTTGCTCAGATACAGCACACCGTCCACTCCAGGAACTGAACTCAAAACTTTGTCATAAGCCCAACGCCCAAAATCACCAGCTGTGCAGACGCATCATACAGAGGAAGGAATAACAGTATCAGGCATGGCATGCTCTGTGTAGAGGACTGTCAGTACTATGGAAAACTGAGGGACCAGGCAGCACAGAATTGTGCTCAACAGTATAGCAACAGCAACAGAAATAAGATTCGTGGGAGGTAAGGGAGAAAAACGCCAACAGAATATTCTGGTTTGCAGCCAAAATGTACGCAACACTCACACACAAGCAAGTCTGTGTATAAACACACACACACATAATATATATATATATATATACACATATTTCTATATATATGTAAAAATATATACATATACACATTATCTGTATCTATATATAATATACACATACAGTTTATATACATATATATATATAATAAAAACATATATATATATATACACATTATATGTATCTATATATAATATACACACATACAGTTTTTATTTATATATATATATATATAAACACATACATATACACATTATATGTATCTATATATAATATACATACATACAGTTTTATATATATAAATATGTGTGCGTGTATGAAAACATATATATACACACTGCTTTATATATATAAACACATAAACACATTATATATATCTATAAAATATACACACAGTTATATATATATATAAACATATACATTTACACATTATATATATCTATAAAAAATATACACAGTTTTACATATGTGTATGTGTGTGTGTGTATGAAAACATACGTATACACACAGTTTTATATATATAAAGACATATACACATTATATATATATCTATATAAAATATACACATATATATATATATAAACACATACATATACACATTTATATATCTATATATAATATATACACATAGTTTTATATATATATATATATAAACACATACATATACACATTATATATATCTATATATAATATACACACAGTTATATATATATATACACATATATATAATCTCAATTTAATCATACTATCACATGCACACATGCCCCACTCTTCCCTGATAATCACATATGCAAGATTCCCATTTGCTTCTTCTCTAGCACAATAGCTTTCCATAACTGCCAGTCTATACCACTAATCCCACTACCACCATCACCACCACAACCACAACCACCTCCTGAAAGCTAGAACTTTTTACATGAACAGGGCTCAGGTTTCAATTTTCAAGGGGAAGAGGAGAGAGGAGATCATATGACATTAGGGGCCCCAGCAGTAAGAGAATAACCTGAGAACCACTACAAATAGGTGTCTTTAGGATCAACCACCACTTCTTGAGCTCTTAAAAAAAAAAAAGAAGCCCCCCCCGCCCCTAACAGCAATATTTTCTGGGGGGGGGGTTCCCTCCCCCCTCACTGTACAGCTCCTCTTTTGTTTCAGTAACTTGTTCTCACTTCAAATCCAGTTCTTGCAAGGGAAAAAAAAGTCCCCCAAAACCAATGAGGGCATCGTAATATTGTAGGTAAAACCTGCTAGAAATAGCAGTTATATATTCCTTAACCCCGTACAGACGGATTTAGTACAGACGGTCTGTGCTGTGTACCCAGTATTAGGCCGTTTAGTAACTACATAATTTTTCAGACAAGGAATTCTACAGTGTATTTACAGATTTTTCTCAGTGTGATATACTGGAAAACAAAGGCGGCGAGCTGGCTGAAATGTTAGCACACCGGGCGAGATGCTTAGCAGTATTTCGTCTGCCGCTACGTTCTGAGTTCAAATTCCGCCGAGGTCAGCTTTGCTTTTCATCATTTCGGGATCGATAAATTAAGTACCAGTTAAGCACTGGGGTCGATGTAATTGACTTAATCCCTTTGTCTGTCCTTGTTTGTCCCCTCAATGTTTAGCCCCTTGTGGTATAGTAAGAAATAGGTATTTTGTCTGCAGCTAAGTTCTGAGTTCAAATTCTGCTGAGGTCGACTTTGCCTTTCATCCTTTCGGGATCGATAAATTAAGTACCAGTTAGGCACTGGGGTCGATGTAATCGACTTAATCCCTTTGTCTGTCCTTGTTTGTCCCCTCAATGTTTAGCCCCTTGTGGGCAATAAAGAAATAAGAAACGTTAGCACACTGGGCGAAATGCTTAGTGGTATTTCGTCTGCCGCTACGTTTTGAGTTCAAATTCCGCCGAGGTCGACTTTGCCTTTCATCCTTTCGGAGTCGATTAAATAAGTACCAGTTCACGCACTGGGGTCATATAAATCTAATTAATCCGTTGTTTGTCCTTGTTCGTTCCCTCTATGTTTAGCCCCTTGTGGGCAATAAAAAAAATAAGAAGCTTGCTTCCCAACCACATGGTTCTGGGTTCAATTCCATTGCATGGGAACTTGGCAAGTGTCTTCTACAGCCTTGGGTTGATGAAAGCCTTGGAAGTGAATTTGGTAGATCGAAACTAGAAGAAACACCCACACACACACTCATTTGGGATCTTTTCTAAAAGATGGACAGAATTTTCTACTAAACTAAATAATTTGAAACTTCGTATACTGGTAGAATGTGTCAAAAGAAAACATTAATTTCAATAGTTTTTTGAGAAAAATGTATTGTAACTTTACGTAGTTTTAATTCTTCGAATTTTAACCAATCGTATTCTCTGTTTTGAGCTCAATTCATTTTGCTGCCGTGTTATTCATCCTTATCACTCACTGTCTTCTGTCTTCAAAGGCTTCTCCCATGTTTATTTCAATGTCATCCCTGACTTAGGGAACGATTATCTGTGTGTGGTGTTTTTGTTGTGTATGTGTGTTGTGTATGTGTGAACCGTCTCATAAAATGTTATAGATATAGGCTAAGTACTGTGTAACTTGAATGTTGTGATATATATATATATATATATATATGGCTTCTCAATGGGGTCCTTTCAGTACCATTGGCCAAATCCACTCACAACACTTTGACTGACCCCGGGTTATAGTACAAGACACTTAAGGAAGGTGCCACACAGCAATACTGAACCTGGAACCATGCAGTTGGCAAGCTATGCTTGCACAATGTGAACATGGTAAATACATAACGATGGTGATGATAATGATGATATAACATACACATATATAGGCGCAGGAGTGGCTGTGTGGTAAGTAGCTTGCTAACCAACCACATGGTTCCGGGTTCGGGTTCAGTCCCACTGCGTGGCATCTTGGGCAAGGGTCTTCTGCTATAGCCCGGGCCGACCAATGCCTTGTGAGTGGATTTGGTAGACGGAAAGAAACTGAAGAAGCCGTCGTATATTATATGTGTATGTATATATATTATATATATATATTATATATATGTGTGTGTTTGTGTGTCTGTGTTTGTCCCCTAGCATTGCTTGACAACCGAATGCTAGTGTGTTTACGTCCCCGTCACTTAGCGGTTCGGCAAAAGAGACCGATAGAATAAGTACTGGGCTTACAAAGAATAAGTCCGGGGTCGATTTGCCTCGACTAAAGGCGGTGCTCCAGCATGGCCGCAGTCAAATGACTGAAACAAGTAAAAAGTAAAAGTAAAGTAAAGTATATATATATAATGATAATGATGTGCTCTTAATATCTAGAAGATACTTATCTATATAAGCATTTAATTACGTGCCACTCCAATAACAGGGTTATTTAATTATAAAAAAAAAAATTCAATACACGAGGCTAAAAATAATTATAACAAGAAAAATGTGTCATCATTGTACTCAGATGACAGTCAACTATGCTATCCTTCAGATCCTGGGACATTCCAGAAAACTGCTCATGAGTTACAGACAGGCCTGGATATTTTGAGTGCCAGCCAAAGCTATCGTTGTTCGTTGTTCGCTAAATGGCTAAGCCACTCATAAACGGCTCTCGTTTATAACTTAACGCTCATTAAGAAATGATAATAATAAACAAAAACATAGGACCTGAAAAGATCACAGAGAATTCGGTAATTCAGTACAGACAGAATTTGAAGAGATGTCACAATGGTACAACCTACAAAGTGGGACAGAAAAAAAGGAAAAACAGAAAAGAAAGAATGGCTATTTAGTTTAGAGTGTGAAAACCATTCATTCCATACCACTATATCCATACATTGTAAATCTATATATATATATAAAGCTGAAGTTGTCTGTGTGTGTGTGTGTGTGTGTGTGGCAGGTTTGGTAGCCGTGCTGGAACACTGCCTTTAGTCGAGCAAATCAACCCCAGGACTTATTCTTTGTAAGCCTTGTACTTATTCTATCGGTCTCTATTGCCGAACTGCTAAGTTACAAGGACGTAGACACACCAGCATCGGTTGTCAAGCGATGTTGGGGGGACAAACACAGACAAACACACACACACACACACACATACATATATATATATACATATATACAACGGGCTTCTTTCAGTTTCCGTCTACCAAATCCACTCAGAAGGCTTTGGTCGGCCCGAGGCTATAGTAGAAAACACTTGCCCAAGGTGCCACAGTGGGACTGAACCCGGAACCATGTGCTTGGTAAGCAAGTTACTTACCACGCAGCCACTCCTGTAAAAAAAAAAAACTAAGTACAAGGGGGGGTCAATTTGTGGGAATAGACCCTTAGTGGCAATGACCAATATGGTCAGACTAGCTAATGACTAAAATAATTAAAAACGGTGGGGGGGGGGGCTGGTTAAAACGAACCTTTTTCTGTTTTCTTTTCCACACCCAATTAATTACGTGACGCAATGAATGTGCAATAAAAATGGCCATCTAAGCTGCCAGAAATAGCAGCCAAGCCTCCTGCATACCACAACACTTTCGGTGAGCAAAAAAAGAAAACGATTGTGAGCAGAATGCTTTTGATCGCAAGAGGAATGCGTGATCAAGGGGTTGAGCTGGAAACTCAACCGATGGCAGCCTATCTAAAACTTGATACTGTTTCACAAAGAAGGGAGTGGAGCTACCACGAAAGGATGGAGGGGAAAAAGGAAAAGTTACTATTTGTATTGATAAGAGATGGGTGGGGGAGGGGCTTCGATAAAAATTTAGCAACATTCAGGAGACAAAAGTATGTAGTTAAAAGTACCCGAGTATTGAATTCCTCAAGTGAAGTTTGTTCCTATAAGAAATAAACCACACATATTTCTCTTTTACTCTTTTACTTGTTTCAGTCATTTTGACTGTGGCCATGCTGGAGCACCGCCTTTAGTCGAGCAAATTGATCCCAGGAACTTATTCTTCGTAAGCCTAGTACTTATTCTATCGGTCTCTTTTGCCGAACCGCTAAGTTATTGGGACATAAACACACCAGCATCTGTTGTCAAGCGATGTTGAGGGGACAAACACACACACACACACACACACACACATATATATATACATATATACAATGGGCTTCTTTCAGTTTCCATCTACCAAATCCACTCACAAGACTTTGGTTGGCCCAAGGCTATAGCAGAAGACACTCGCCCAAGATGCCATGCAGCGGGAATGAACTTGGAACCATGTGGTTGGTAAGCAAGCTACTTACCACGCAGTCATATATGTATGTCATTGTCATTTAATGTATATTTTCCATGCTGCCAGGGGCTGGACAGCTTGACAGGAAGGGGCCAGACCAAGTACCAGATTTTGTTTGGCTTGGTTTCTTCTACATCCGAAATGCCCTCCCTCATGCCAAAGACTTTACAAAGCGTAGCAGGTTCTTTTTATGTGGCATCATCACCAGTGTCTTTTATATGAGGCCAGCACCAGTGCTTTTTACATGGCACCTTGGTTTTAGGATATCATATATCAATTAAATATATGACTTGACTTGACAGCATTCACCTAGGGTGGGTTGAGCTGGCTTCATTCATCCTCAATGCTGCATCTCTCACAAACGCCGACCAGGCCTGGCGATTTGAGGCTAACGACCGCGTGATCTCCAACCACTCCTTATTCCAGTGGCAAACGTTGTAGATATGGGGGCCTAGGTTGGGTTCCAGATCAGTCTTGACTGTCATCAGCCAGGTTTTTCGTTGTCCACCACATTGCTTTCGCCAACCCTGAAGGGGAGCTGGGACAATTGCTTCGTAGGTTGGGTCCCAGATCAGCCTTGACTGCATCACGATGTTTTGTCAGTGAACAGGTCGCGGTCTCGAAGTGACGAAAATATTTTGACAAATAAAATTTAAATGCTGAGGTGAATCTAACAGTTTTGTGTGTTTCTTAAATGGCTTAGAAACACCTTCCACGCAGCAATTGTTTTCGTTCCAGCACACGATCTCAGATCAAATCACTCGCTATGCAAGTACATCTCCGTAATATATATATATATAGCAGAAGACCAATAGCAGGTCATGTGTTATGCGAACTTTCAGGCAATGTTATTTTTTCTGCTGGTCAAATGGTTGCATTGGGAAAGGTATTCTGAGCAGAGACAGGGTTAATCACGAGATTCAAACAAACATATATACACACATATAGATAATACAATTGAATACTTTATCACTTGATAAAGTGAAAACATATAAGCATGTGTGTGTGTGTGTATGCATTTACATATACGAACATTAATATATGATATTATATATATATATATATATATATATATATCAAATTTCCGCACTAAGGCACGGAGTTTAGGCCCCATGGTCGTAACCTCAACCGTGCTTTTTCTGTTGTGATTTTTGCTACCCAGGTATCGGTATCATTTGAATCATCCGTAATAAGATAATTCATTTATCTACTTCAACAATTATATATATATTATATATATTATATATATATATAATACACACAACACACACACAAATATAAGTACATGTACATAGATATATGTATAAATTCACATATGTATACAAACACATACATGTGTGTGCATACATGCATGTGTTTATATATATATAAATACATGTGCGTGTGTGCATGCATGTATGCGTGTGTGTGTGTGTGTGTGTGTGTGTGTGTGTGTGTGTGTGCATTTGCATATATAAACATTAAATGATATATACACACACACACACACACACACACAAATATACATACATGTACATCTACATAGATATATGTATATATTCACATACGTATACAAACACGTGTGTGTGTGAATGTATGCACATATTTTTTATGTTTGTGTGTGTGCATGCATGCAGGTGTGTGTGTGTGTCTGCGTGCGTGTGTGTGTGTCTTGTGTGTGTGTGTGTGTTGCACCCCCTTTTCAAAAGAACGCAAAAAAAAAAAACAATTGTTTTCATTTGTGAGAAAGATGAGAGTAGCATAGGATAAGATATAGGAAGCGACAGAGATGAACAAGGTATGAAATATTACACGTGTGTGTTATACAATGTACATCATATATATTATATATATTATATATATATATATATATATATAATATATATATATATATATAGGCGCAGGAGTGGCTGTGTGGAAGTAGTGTTTACCAACCACATGGTTCCGGGTTCAGTCCCAAGTCCCACTGCGTGGCACCTGGGCAGTGTCTTCTGCTATAGCCCCGGGCTGACCAATGCCTTTGTGAGGGATTGGTAGACGGAAACTGAAAGTGGCCCGTCGTATATATGTATATATATATATATATGTGTGTGTGGTATGTATGTTTGTGTGTCTGTGTTTGTCCCCTCTAGCATTGCTTGACAACCGATGGTGGTGTGTTTACGTCCCCGTTACTTAGCGGTTCGGCAAAAGAGACCGATAGAATAAGTACTGGGCTTACAAAAGAATAAGTCCCGGGGTCGAGTGCTCGATTAAAGGCGGTGCTCCAGCATGGCCACAGTCAAATGACTGAAACAAGTAAAAGAGTAAAAGAGTATATATATATATTATATATATATATATATATATAAAACATTTTCCCACGCACACATTCACTCGCACATATCCGCACAAGCAGTGTAAATACAAGCCGTCATAAATAAATACACGCGCACTTATAGACGGAGCATGGTTTGACCTACAAATGGGAAAAATATTCCAGCAAAGCTGAATGCAAGACTGAAAGAAGAAAGCAGAGAAAAGCTGAAATCTTCCTCACAAAAACAAAAAAGAAAACACTGATGAATACAGGCCATATGTTAGTAAATCATGGAACCAGATTACAAACTAATCAGTTAATACAAAGTAGAAAGGATATAGAGAGAGAGTAAAACACCAACTCACCTATCCATCCAGTATTATAATTTCAAAAGACAAAAAATTTAAACATTATCAATATTAACATAAAAACTATATGCTGTTCACATAATACATTTTATATATTTCTTTACTACCCACAAGGGGCTAAACACAGAGAGGACAAACAAGGACAGACAAAGGGAATAAGTCGATTACATCGACCCCAGTGCGCAACTGGTACTTAATTTATCGACCCCGAAAGGATGAAAGGCAAAGTCGACCTCGGCGGAATTTGAACTCAGAACGTAACGGCAGACGAAATACCTATTTCTTTATTGCCCACAAGGGGCTAAACACAGAGAGGACAAACAAGGACAGACAAAGGGAATAAGTCGATTACATCGACCCCAGTGCGCAACTGGTACTTAATTATCGACCCGAAAGGATGAAAGCAAAGTCGACCTCGGCGGAATTTGAACTCAGACGTAACGCGAGACGAAATACCTATTTCTTTATTGCCCACAAGGGGCAAAACACAGAGAGGACGACAAACAAGGACAGACAAAGGGAATAAGTCGATTACATCGACCCCAGTGCGCAACTGGTACTTAATTTATCGACCCCGAAAGGAGGATGAAGGCGAAGTCGACCTCGGCGGAATTTGAACTCAGAACGTAACGGCAGACGAAATACCTATTTCTTTACTACCCACAAGGGGCTAAACACAGAGAGGACAAACAAGGACAGACAAAGGGAATAAGTCGATTACATCGACCCCAGTGCGCAACTGGTACTTAATTTATCGACCCCGAAAGGATGAAAGGCAAAGTCGGCTCGGGGCTATAGTAGAAGACACCTGACCAAAGTGCCATGCAGTGGGACTGAACCCGAAACCACATAGTTAGGAAGCAAGCTCCCTAACCACACAGCCATGCCCCAACATCTCATCTCTTTCTGACAAAGAGTTTATGCTTGAAATATTAGGCTTTGTGGCATAAAAGATATGTATTTTACTTCATTTCAACACAGAACAGCTAGGTCTGTGAGTATCTGTTTTGTGCATGTGAAACGTCACCTCCTGATCCCAGCAGATAAAATGAAAAAGGCATTGTCCCAGAGGATGGTGAGGGAGATGCACTGGAACAAACATTCTGACTCATCTCTGCTCCACTAGCAGTGAACAGAGAATATGGTCCAGGAACCAAGAATGCTGGAGGTCTCCAGTGACACAGATTCAACCATAAGCCCATCACAGAAAGGTGGATACTTTGACAGTTTGCCTTTTTCAGCATGACAAGTAGTGGGGCTTGAGCTGGTAGCTGAACACACCAAGTTGCCACTGGACAAGGTGACATCCCAGATGAGGAGCCTGCCACTATGGAACAGCTAGGTTTCAAGACATAAACATAATGAGACGTCTGCGTTGGCTGGGTCATGCCCTCCGTCGTCAACCAGGAGAATTCATCTATGAAGCAATTGCCCTAGCTCCCCTTCAGGGTTGGCGAAAGCAATGTGGTGGACAACGGAAAACCTGGCTGATGACAGTCAAGGCTGATCTGGAACCCAACCTAGATCCCCATATCTACGGTGTTCGCCGCTGGAATAAGGAGTAGTTGGAGATCACACGGTCGTTAGCCTCAAATTGCCAGGCCTGGTCAGCGTTTGTGAGAGATGCAGCATTGAGGATGAATGAAGCCAGCTCAACCCACCCCGGGTGAATGCTGTCTCAAGACAAGAACGCATAAACATAACACTAGCCACCCAATGCAAATACAACACCCACACACACAAAAGACCTCTATATAGTACACACTACTCTACTAGATTCCACTTGAAAGTTATTAGTAAACCAGAAGTTATAGAGAAAAAAAAAACACTTGCTCAAATTTCCATGCATTTTGCTCAAACCTGGGACCATACCAAAACTGCAAAGAGAAGTGGTCGCCACAGGGTGCATTACAGGATACCTATCAAAAAGAGCAGTATTTCCAAATATGAAACAGCGGGGACTCTTTCGTCCTTTTCCTACAGATCAACCTTTCTAATGCTTGAACCATGATAAAATGCTCTGAATTTACTCTGAGCAGTGATTGATGATACAAAGGGCAACCAGCAGTGTAAACTGTGCCAAAAGTAGAGCAAGTTTATTGAGAAGCCAATGAAGAGAGCATATTATGTGGTAGAGAGAGAGAGCGAAGGCATGGAGAGTCAAGTACTTAATTTATATACAGTGTGCACTGCAAGACATTGCTTTTGCGATGCAAGTTTCTTCTTAACTACAGAACTATGACGGCAACGTACATATATTATTCACATAGGAAATTAAATTTTCCTTTGGAAAATAGCTGTTCTGATAGCTAATAATAACAAATTATAATAAATTCTTCCACTTTTCCTTTTCATATACTACTTATAAAGAAAACAAAATAAACTATCTATTACTCTACACTAAAGGAAGCACAGATGCAGAAACAGTCTGTTTATAGATGTAGAGTAATAAAAAAAAATATATATATATATATATAAGAAGTCACTTAAAAAGAAAAAAAAATACAATATTTTTTACTTCACTAATTTCTCTTCTTTACATGGAAAAAAATGGATATACTCGGTCAACACAGTTCTTCAAAGAAATAAGGAATGCAACAGCTGCCATAATAAGAGAAAGTTAAACATATGACATTTGTCATGGTGTGGGAGACAAATTGTCATGAATCTACAAGAAAACAACACCATGTGTCTATGTGCAACCAATGAGTCACACAAACACACATGGAAGAGGGCCTCTATGTGGTAACTTGGGGTGTTAAAAATAGCAGTCAATTCTTTCATAACTCCTGTTATTTCAAAAAAGGAAGGGCATACTAGACAATGTAGACTTGGATGAAGTATAGTTCATCTTTTGTTTGTTTCAGTCATTAGACTGTGGCCATGCTGGGGCACTGCCTTAAAGGGTTTAGTTAAACAAATCAATCCCAGTACATTTTTTTAAAGCCTGGTACTTATATCAGTTTATTTTGACAAACCACTAAGTCACAGGGATGAAAATAAACCAACACCAGTTGTCAAGTGGCAGGAATAAACACAAACACGACAGGTTCCTTTCAGTTTCTGTCTATCAAGGCTTTAGTTGACCCAGTGCTATAGTAGAAGACACCCAAGGTGCCACACAGTAGGGCTAAACACAGAGTCATGTGGCTGCAGAAGAAAAAAAATAAACTGGGTAGTCACAATTGGAGTGACTGACCATAAAAGTTGCTGAAGCATGGAACAAACTGCTGGCATCAGTTGTTAGTTGTCTGAGCACTGCATCCTTCAAAACTTCCATGCTTCCTGAGATTCGCCAACACTACACCTGATTTTCTCTCCTCCATACACACGCAAGCACGTATCTGACTCATACACTGTTCACTTTCCAGACATTTGTACATCACTGCATATGCTTTATACGTACTTTCTGACAAGTTGTGGTGCACCTGAGCACTGTATACAATAATTTCATTATTATTATATAAATATGCTGAAGCAGGTGAGGGGAGTGATTTAGGGGCAAAGTGACATAAAGAAAAGGGGACAAGGCACTATGTGGTAAGTGAGGCTATATATCAGTCAATTCTCTTGAAATTCCTATTTCTTTATTACCCACAAGGGGCTAAACATAGAGGGGACAATCAAAAACAGACATAGGTATTAAGTCGATTACATCGACCCCAGTGCATAACTGGTACTTAATCTATCGACCCCGAAAGGATGAAAGGCAAAGTCAACCTCGGCGGAATTTGAACTCAGAACGTAGCGACAGACAAAATACCTATTTCTTTACTACCCACAAGAAGCTAAACACAGAGGGGACAAACAAGGACAGGCAAATGGATTAAGTCGATTACATCGACCCCAGTGTGTAACTGGTACTTAATTTATCGACCCCGAAAGGATGAAAGGCAAAGTCGACCTCGGCGGAATTTGAACTCACAACGTAACGTAGACGAAATACCGCTAAGCATTTCGCCCGGTGTGCTAACGTTTGTACCAGCTCGCCGCCTAAATAAATTCCTATTTATTACCTTAAGAAAGGATGAACATATTAGTAATAGATAATGTAGACGAGATAAAGCACGTCAGAAAAAATATACAGGATTGCCACAGGTGGAGTGACTTTGATCATTGGTATGCTCAACTGAAGTTGATGGGGCGGGGGGGTTAAGTAACTCCTGCCACCAACACTAGGACTACTAGCCAACATAGGGAACTTCTTCATGATGGTTCAGAAAAAATTCTGCATGACTGTCACCGGTGGAGTGACTTTGATCACTGGTATGTCCAACAGCGGTTGAATCGGGGGTCGGAGATTAAGTAACCCCACCATTAACACAAAAACTAGCCAGCATAGAGAACCTCTTCATGACAGTTCACCCTTCAAGTAAAGCTGCCAAATAGCCCCTTCAAATCTATAAAATGAGGGTAGTATTAAAATAATATAATTATACAGAATTTGATCTTGAACAAAAACAGGATGGTCAAAGATGGAATGTCATGCTTAAACAACTGAACCAATACAATGAACTTAAAGAAAGCATTTCACACAGATGTATCATATTAAGAAGTACATCATGCAATTCCACAGTCACTGCCAGATACCTTTCATCTGCTACTGACCCACTTGTGTGTGTTTTAGCACTATATCTCTATATAAGATGCTTTCTTGAGATAAATGCTGCAATTTTGTGGCTTTCTGTATGCATATCCACATCAAGTAAGACATACAGAATGCTATAAACAGACAAACACACACATCTTAGTACCGCATCGACTGGCCTCCGTGCTGTGGGCACGTAACAAACACCGTCCGAGCGTGGCCGTCTGGCACCTGTGTCGGTGGCACATAAAAACACCATCCGAGCGTGGCCGTCTGCCAGCCTCGTCTGGCACCTGTGTCGGTGGCACATAAAAACACCATCCGAGCGTGGCCGTCTGCCAGCCTCGTCTGGCACCTGTGTCGGTGGCAAAAAAAACACCATCCGAGCGT
>NW_021823869.1:0-15000 GCF_006345805.1 Octopus sinensis | reverse complement strand
AATATATATATATATATATATGCATATATATATATTATATATATTATATTATGCATATATATATAAAATTTTGTTTTTACATCGAAATATAATAAAATCAATTAAACGGAAAAATAACTCAATCTTTTCTGTAGGATTCGAATTTTTTCTCCATATTAAAGAACAATATATTAATGTGTGAGTGTGTGTGTATCCACGTGTCTGCGTGCGTACGTATCCATGGATATATAAAGATATACATACATATACGCACAAACATAGAAACACATACATAAACGCGTTTAAATAGTTGGAGAATGTGAGACGCCCCTAGACCATCTGAAGGCACTCATTTGTAGACAATTCGCTTTGCACACCTCTTACTAGACACTCTAATGCGAAATGTACGGCGGAGAAGATAGCGTAAGACCTCTCTTCCCATTCCATTCAAGGAACGGATGATATTTGCTTGATCACGCCCAAATCTACTCAGTAATGCCGATAGAATATATTGGTATTTCCTTTCGATGAGAAATTCTTTGTTAGAGTTGCCAAAATGATAACAGCACTTATCAGTGGAATTGTTTGTGCAGGAGAAGAGGAAGAGGAAAAGGTAGGGAAGTGGATGAGAAGAAGTGAGAAAGAAAATAAAAGATGCTGCAGTAAAGTAATACAAAACCTAACAATTATAAATGAAGATAATTATGTGGAAGCTGGCGGTGATGAGGGAGCTAATGATCAGGGAATAGAAATCTCAATACGTTTTCCTGTTTGTCTAAACAGAAATCTTCGTTGTAGTTAAAGAAAACCAAACAATAGAAGAGGTCGCAAAACATAATAAAACATATAAGAAAAGTCAAGTGTGGCCATGGTAGGAAATCAGGGGGTCACGAAGAGATATTTGTTTGTACTGTATTTAAATTAGGCGGAGAGCGGAAATCTCCAGTGAAGCATTTTTTCTTCACTGGCACGTCCGGCTGTTTTCTAATGTTATGCGAGGTTAAGTAAGATCTATAGATACCGAGATAAATATATATTTATCGGTGTCTTCGATTTCAGCTATGGGATATATGAAATGAATTATATGCTTTAAAATGAATCAGAAAAGATGCCACAATGACACATGATGTTAGTTATTGAAAATTTCCCATAGAGCTTAGTAGTAACTGTAAGAGAGGATAAAGATTCTACTCTCGATAATGCCTCTTTTATGGAAATTCGTATTGCTGAGACGGCGCAGACTTAAATGAGAACGTCGTTGTTCACAGGTGTCTTTGAAAAGAATATATGCCAACAGTTAAGAGATGTTCTTCCTTAATGTGATAACACCTCTCACTTCCATTGTGGATATAGTTTTTTTATAAATTATCAAAGAAATTTATTTTTATCGATACCACCCCGCTGGAGCTGCAATAGTAGTTACCATTCGATATTTTTCAGTCTGTGCTACACAAGCCATCTAAAGATATATCTTCGCAGTCACGACACTCATAAAATTTTTGTGATATAAATTGTTTAGGTGGACGAAGGCAGGAAAACATTTCGTGAATAGAAACGATGCAAATGCTGTAAAGTACGAAGAGTCTATATATATATATATGTGTGTGTGTGTATTATATGTACACACACACACACACACACACACACAGACAGACAACAGACACACAAACACACACACACACAGACACACACACAGACACACACACACAGACACACACACATTTATACTTACACACATACAAGCAAATAAAAATACTCTGTTGTTTGTGTTGAAATTCCAAAGAAGGAGCCTTAGATCTAGGTTAGAAACCGGTTCTTTCTCTTTTGACAAGAAATCTTGAAATAAACCTGAAAATGACACACACACACACACACACACACACACACACACACACACGCATACATATATCATTATATAAAAAAATTTTAAACGTTTTCAACTATTTAAAAGATAATTTCTTCCATTTAACCGAGTGTCACTTGCTTTTGTGGAAGAACTGTGAGTATTTTGTCTTGTGTGGGTTTTGTATGTAAGCGCTTTCGTTATTAGGTTTTATAATTTAGAATAATATTAGAATTTATTCAGTTATATGTTATGTTATATCGCATTATCGCATGTCATATTAATATAACATTATATAATATAACAGTATAATATAATACTATCATATATATATATATATATATATATATATAATATATATATATATATTATATATATATATATATATATTTATATATATATATATACAGCAGACGGCAGTAATGTCGCTGATGATATGAAAAATAGTGATGGTGTGAAAATACCTCACTAAATCATTTTAGGAAATCTAACACACAGATAACTGTGTCTAGCATACACAATAGAGTCAAATGAGAAAAAAAATCGGTTTAGAAAATCTATTCTTACAAATAAAAAGCAGTCTTCCTCTCGGGGAATATCTTAAAACAAAGGGAACTAACTGTAATACTACTAAAGCCATATTTTCGTAAAATAAAAAGGAATGCAGGTAGGAGTGGAACATGTTTTAAGGCAACTGGTTAATTTAAAAGACAAGTTTTTTTTAAAATTGAGCTTCTTCTCAGTGAACATGCAGAAAGAACCTGTCAGTTTGCAGGATTTATAAACGATCGGTGGAAATAGAAATAGAAATATGCACAGAGAGAGAGAGAGAGAGAGAGAGAGAGAGAGAGGAGAGAGAGAGAGAGAGAGAGACTGAAAGAATTAAAGTTGATGGAGATTATGGAGTCAGAGCTGAGCTAAAATACCTCAAGGGATCGTTCTGTATGCTTAATACAGATATGATAGTGTCACACTTGTAATATTGAGAGGGACTTTGAATTATTAAGAGGAATAACTGAAAGGACATCAATAAGAAATCACATCACGCTTTTCATTCGCCTCCAGCATATAACGACTCCGCATAAGAATCAAAATACTACTGAATATAAAATAATAGGTTCAACTCTAGGTATAAGGCCTGACATTTTAGGGAGGCGGGGGCTAATCGATTACATCGACTCCACTGCTCCACTGGTATTTATTTCATCAACCGGGAAAAGATGAAAGGCAAAGTCGACGTCAGCAAAATTAGAACCCAGAACGTAAAAGCCGAGGAAATGCTGCTCACGATTCTTCAAGCTAACGATTCTTCCAGTTCACTTACTTAATAATATAATATAATATAACATAAGGGGCATTAGCCATCTGAATGTGGCTAGGGACAGGGCAGGGCGGTGGGGGTGTTACTGATGCATTTAGCCCCAGGCGATCATCAACGTCACCAGGAGGGCTGACACCATCTCGGTGTTCTCTAGCCTGCAAAGGGAGGTCATTCCCCGAAGAAGCGGATGCTACATACGGACCAGGTTTCAAGGTATTTGCCTATTATCAACGCATGGTAAGCACCGCTTTCTCCGACGAATAACTCTCTGTACAGGCTATTATAATATAATATAATATAATATAATGTAATGCAATGCAATGTAATATAATATAATATAATATAATATAATATGATATAATATAATATAATATAATATAATATAATATAATATAATATAATATAATCTTTATATATAAAAGTAAGGTTGTGTGCTGTCTGTCTCCTATGATTTAGATTCCTAACTACTCCCACATTTTGCGGTGCAATTTAACCAAAAGCGGGTATCTTATAGTCGTGATTCATATCGAGCCCTTCTGGGTATTAGCGCGCGTCTAGGATGAGTCTACGATTTAAAAAAAAATTACCATTATTTTTCCCCCATTTTTAATGCATTTTTTTCGCTATTATATAAGGGAAGTAACTCTTTAAAAATGTCTACGATGAGTCAACGATTTAAAAAAAGAAATTACCATCATTTATTTTCCATTTTTAATGCATTTTTTTGCTATTTTTTGGCTATAACTCTCTAAAAATGCTTATATAGTTATTTCCCTTACAAACCCGAGCAACGCCGGGCGATACTGCTAGTATAATATAATATAATGTAATGCAATGCAATGTAATATAATATAATATAATATAATATAATATAATATGTGGAGGCGCAATGTCCCGTTGGTTAGGGCAGCGAACTCGCAGTCGTAGGATCGCGGTTTCGATTCCCAGACCGGGCGTTGTGAGTGTTTAGTGAGCGAAAACACCTAAAGCTCCACGAGGCTCCGGCAGGGGGTGGTGGCAATCCCTGCTGTACGAGTGAATTTGGTAGACGGAAACTGAAAGAAGCCTGTCGTATATATGTATAAATATATATGTGTGTATGTTTGTGTGTCTGTGTTTGTCTCCGCCCCCCCCTCCAACATCGCTTGACAACTGATGCCGGTGTGTTTATCTCACCGTAACTTAGCGGTTCGGCAAAAGCGACCGATAGAATAAGTACTAGGCTTACAAAGAATAAGTCCTGGGGTCGATTTGCTCGACTAAAAAAGGCGGTGCTCCAGCATGGCCACAGTCAAAGGACTGAAACAAGTAAAAGAGTAAAAGAGTAAAGAGTATATATGATTGTGGTTCCCCAGTATGACGTCAGTTTTTGGGCTGCTACGCACAAACAGGTAAGAATCAGCCTCCACAACTACATGATAAGATGATTTCACTTTGATTTAACTTCGAACAACTGTTGAATTTTTGTAGCTTTTTCCCGTTTCATTGGCTTTCCTTTATGTTTTTTTTGTATGGTTTCATGTTTTCCCTTTTTTTCCTTTTCTCTCTTCGTTTTTCTTTATACTCTAACTTAACTATGTGTCATTATATCTTGAAGATATAGAAACGGCTGAACATTAAAACTTGTAGCAACAACTAAACTTTCCTTTTATTATCTTTCACAGCATTCTACTCTGCCACGTTTAAAATCACGCAACAACTTTCCCCTCCCGCGTTCATTTCAGTCAAAACTCATTCTCTCACTGTCCCTCTTTGCCTCTCCCTCCAACCATACCACGCGCCCCTGTACTTGATATGTTTAACTCTCTCTCTTTCTCTCTCTCTCTCCCTCTCACTGTATCTTCTTTCTACCTCTTTCTCCAACTAACCACACAACGTAATAACAATACCTTTCTCTTATTTCTCAGCGCTAACACTCCCTCTCCTTCTCATTTCCTTTCTCCCTTCAACTAAATATTTAACAGGGTCTTAGCGCAATAACTATTACTTTCCCCAACATCACGTGTTAACACTTCTCCCGACCACTTTTTATCTCTCCCTCTTTTCCTCTTTCCCTCTTTTTCTCTCTCGTTTTTCTCTCACTCTTCGCCTCTCTCTTCATCGTAACGCATTCGTCAGCGTTTCGTATTCGGTTTTAGTGTATTAATATATAGATAATATATAACATATAACTGAATACAATATAATGCTATTTATATTTACAAATACTGCTTACTCTCAAGGCCACAGTTTGTAGGAGAAACTATATAATTCAACTCCAATACGATGCTGATATATACTTCATACTCGTTATTAGCGACGAAGCAGTATTAGTCCAAATTAGCGATCTGTATATAATATTTAAGTAAATATATTGTTAAAGGCTTCGTCTCGAGAAATAATTTCTTATAAATGTATAGTGTTAAAAATCTCAGAAATATTGAAAATATTTACTGTTGATACCTTTCTGTGTATTTTTAATATGATATAACTGCAAAAGATTCTTCCTCGAGACTTACACCACAGGTTAGAAGGCTTTCAACAGTGTATCTCTTTTAATTTTGATATAGTTGTTGCTAATAATTTTATATGTTAAATTTAGTATATGAACTCACCTTGATTCACTGCACCCATGGCACGGTGACTCACGGGGTGTTTCGAACTCGTGAGTGAAAAGAGAAAAACGCTGGCATACAATGCCGTCAATACCACAGTCCTGACTGCAGGCATTCTCATCATAATGCAAATATTATTATAGCAGTATTCCAAAGTTCATTCCAATTTTGGTTATTTTTGGACTGTTTTCAAATAAGCTCTCACAAAGCAAATCAAATTTAAAAGAGTTTCCCGAACCAGAAAAAATCTAATTTCTTTTGGCTGGTATAAGCGAAGTCTAAATGGCGAGAGACGTTGACGAATATCATTATTTACACCGATTTGGAACCAATATTTTCCAAACACACAGTCGCCTGCACTTTACCTTAACATCGTTGTGAAGGCAATTTCGAAGAAAATACGGTACAAGTGTGTTTAGGCATCTTATTACTCTGAAACTACGTTAGACAACAACAAAACGGAATAATAATCATCGACGTATTTCTCATAAATTTACTACAATTAGAATTGTCGCTCCCTTGCCAATATTAGATTAGAAAGTATAGAGTTGACTAATATTCGGGTGCCCTGAGAAATAACGAAATCTAATATTTCGTATTAATCGTTATTCAAAGCCATTATTTCTTGAAGGAAATAATAGAGGGACATGTACAAAAAGGGAGCGAAGAAACGTTTGCCTTCACAGATGTTCTTTTATTTTATTTTCATATTTAACAGCACTTTTTGTTTCTGTTTAGCAGTTCAGTTTCAGAAACAACAGAACGTTGAACAATATACTACCAGGTGTATATTTGAGCTTCTTTACGTTTAAAATATCAGCTAAGAATTGAACAAATCTTCAAATATCCTTCAGCAACATTTTATGTCAATATTAGGAATCAATGTTGATTTCCTAACTAAACATTCTCTCTGACAACTTGCAAACCTTAACTTCTAGATCGTTTCAGAGTTGCCCTTACTTTGTACGTATCCTCTGTTGCAGTTCAATAAATACGCCTGGAAAATATCACATAATTGTATGATTCAGATGCACAGACTGTAAGAAGCACACGGCACATATCATGATTGAACAGCAAGAGAACTATAAGACAGATTAATTTAATTACATCATTCCTTTACGTAAATGTCAGTGGCACAACTTCATGAGCATTACTTGTTCAGGAGGGAAACAATAAAAAAAATTGTGATTATTTCCTTAAAAAATAAATCTCATTAACTTGTATCATTGGAGCGTACTTATAGGAATGAAATAATAAAATTAATCCCGTTTACTTTATTCTTTTGTTTTTAAGTCACGCTAGGTGAGCTGACAGAATTGGTAGCAAGTCGAGCAAAATGTTGAGCGGTATGTGTCCCGGATCCTTACGTTCTGAGTTCGAATTCAGCTGAGATCGACTTTGTCGTTCATCCTTTCACAGTCGATATATAATTCATTCTACTCTAGGCACAAAGCCTCGAACATTTTTTTGGGGGGAAGGGGGCTAGTCAATTACATCGACCCAAGTGCATAACTGCTACTTGTTTCAACTACCCCCAATGGATAAACGGCGAAGTCGACCTCGGCGGAATTCGAACTCAGAACGCAGGAGTCAATATACAAATAAGCGCACCAGTGGAGCACTGGGTTTCGATGAAATCAAATCAGCTTGACCCCCCTCCCCTCAAAATTCCAAGTCTTCTACCGATGGAAGAAAGAGTTATTACAACCTGGCGCATTACCAGCGTTTTATTTTAGCCTGCGAAAGTCTGCCCTACCCTACAACAATCTCAGAGCCCCACCCCCCTCACACACCTGTTCTCGTATCCCCAAGGAACTGCATTACGCCGGTTCCCGCATGTTCCCTTCGTAATTACTAATAAGAAATACCGATTCCCTTTGTCGACACTTCACGTATATTACTGGCACCAACCTCAGCTCAATAACCATTTATATATTTCCAATTTATTACCATACTAGCAGTATCGCCCGGCGTTGCTCAGGTTTGTAAGGGAAATAACTATAAAGCATTTTTAGAGAGTTATAGCCAAAAAATAGCAAAAAAATGGGAAAAAAATGGAAAAAAAAATTATGGTAAATTTTTTTTGAGAGTTAAAACAGGTGGAGTTGCGTCCCCTAGACTGTCTGTGGTTTGTGTTTCTGATTCTCGACCCCATGTCGAATTTATCGATTTTTTTCAGAACTGGGGGAACTTTTCAAAATTTTCGCTGCGTTAGTTTTAAATTATGACATTGGGCTATGTGTGTGTCAAGTTTCATCAGAATCGGTTGAAAGCCGTGGTCAGAGTGAGGGTACGAGAAAACAGACACACAGAAAACGCACAGACAAACTGCCGTTTATATATAGAGAGATATTACAGATTTTGTAAATGATCTCACGCCTCAACCATCTTCTGGGTATTATGTAGACTTCCATTTTGTCCAGTACCACACCCTACCCACTATTCTTTACTTTTGTATCTATCCTTCTACCCAGTCCCTATTAAATCGGCTGAACCACACCACTTAGTTCAATGTCTAACGAAGCACTGTGGTGAAACAAAATATATTTTGTCGGACTAAGGGTATAAGGTTATATATGTATATGTATATATATATATATATATTAATAGTTATCGCCATACTAATATGGAAGTCTATAAATATAAGACTAAAGCTGTCGCTGATTAGCTCCAAGAGGCCACGCCTCTAGCTAGGTATATGTCACACGAACCTGCGTCCATTACAACCTTCGAACAGGGAAGGTCAGCCGCTTCACCTTGCTAGTCAGACATCTGCAGATGTCTTGGAGCTAATCAGCGACGGCTTTAGTCTTATATTTATAGACTGCCATATTACTATGGCGATAACTATTAATATCCAGTAACGCTGCCGTAATCTCCTTTAGAGAGACTTAGTAATTTTAATATTTCTATTATATATATATATATATATATATATATATAATATATATATATATACTTACAGGTGGAAGCGCTCTTTCTGGCAAACGAAATTCAATTGGAATCGTATTAACTGAATTTGCTAATAAGCGTTCTTCTGCTCGGATTTAGTGATAATGTAACGGACTTAGCTGCAACTCCTGTGGAATCCATTTCGCTGAAGGAAATTAAGTTAACTTGCACAGAGGTAAAAGGCCTTCTCACCTATTATGAAGAGTGAAGGAATTGCTATAAAATAATTCCTTCGGGGAAATCATTCCTTGAATCGATTGTTTCTGTATCGTTACCGCCGAAAGTACAGGTAAATTTAGCATGAATAAAACGGTGCTGCTCTATCGATCACCAGACGGAGACAGCTAAACAGTATTATAAACATTTCACTTTCGGCTTCCTCTATTTCATTTGTTACCTGTCTTTCTTCAGAATTGCCAGAATTTCGTAAATTTATTGCAAACGAGATTCAAAAACTGTCGAAAAAGAAAACACCATTTGTGTTCTTCGAATTCGGTGGGAAACCATTCCTCCAGTTCTGACTATAGAAATCACACATAGGGCTGCTGGCATTACAGATTTGGTTCCAATGCTCGTCGTTGTACAAACACAACCTTGTTTCTTTGAATCGTCTTCAACCAACGGGGAAATGTAGAGTCCAGGGCACTTTTTTATGTATGTATGTATGTATGTATGTATGTATGTATGTATGTATGTATGTATGTTATTATTCAGTTTATTTCAAGATTTTTTTGCCAATAGATGTATGTATGTAGCCATCTATTCATCTATCTATCTATCTATCTATCTATCTATCTATCTATCTATCTATCTATCTATCTATCTATCTATCTATCTATCTATCTATTCATCATCCTTGTGGCTATGGCGAAAGAATGTATCTGGTGGACGCGTCTGAAAGGATTGGAGACAAACACTTTCCTCTCTGGTCACCTCTCATCAACTTCTTCAAGTACCACTTGAAAAGGAAGTGAGAGTAGAGAGGCAAGTTTTGTCTAGCGAATTTTTAAAAAAAGATGGGTGAATGTAGCAAGGATGGCACGTATGAATGACGAAGCCACCTTGAGCATAATCCTATGAACCCAGAAATTGAAAACAGAGGGTTACCCACTTGCAAACAAATGTGGTAATATATAACAATATTGACCAAGGTTACCGTGGTCTTTTCCGTAGGTTTTTCTTCTCACGGATAAACCTTACTTGCTTTCCCCTTTACACCATACATCATGACACTGTGATACACGATCCCTATTGATCGTTTTTTTTCCTCTTCCCTCTTTTTTTCCTCTTTTTTCTTCTTTTTTCATTTTCTTTTCTTTTGTTCCTTTTCCTTTTTTTTATCTTTTCTTTTCTTTTTTTTGTTCTTTTTTCACTTTTACGATCCCTTTTGATCGAAAACCTACGCCACCTTTATTTTTTTCTTTTGTTCTTTTTTTGTTTTAGTTTTTTCACCCTCCCCAAAGAAAAGCTCTACCTTGTAACTTGTCCCATCTGTGTGCAGCCCTGTGTGGCCAATAAAGAAACTTATCTATCTTTCTATCTATCTATCTATCTATCTATCTATCTATCTGTTTTTGTGTCTGTGTGTCTGTCTGTTCGTCTGAGTATATATACATACATATATATATATATTTATATATATGGTCTGTGGGTCTGAGTATACATATATATATAATATATTATACACACACACACACATATATATAAATATACATATATATATAAATGACAACTAGAATAATTTGTCCAAAATCTCTGTAGCATGGAAACGGTTCGTTTTGTGGACATTGTGCTTCACTGATAGAACATGGACAAATTACATATTATAACTGAAAATTAAGTAAATTATATCGAGATAACTTACTTATACGTTCAAAATTAACCACATTTTACAACCATAAATCGGATTTTTGGATCAACGACCCCTAATATTTTAAACAAAGTTGAATTCAGAATTTAGGATATAATCTCATATGTGATAAAACGCAATGTGTTCGACGTCGGTTACGTTGGTAGAGGGAAACCAAAACAACAACAAGTGCGAGAGTGCGTTACGGTCAGAGACGCTAAATGTAGGAAGGTGTAGTGAGAGTTTTTGGTTTGGTGTCCTTGGTACATTAATCAAAATAAAACTGCAAAATTTTTTTAATTAAATTAAATTGTATGTTATCGATTTCACACACTAAAACATCCGCATAAATATATAAGAAATTAAATATTGAACACTTTTGTTTTCAAGATATCATCTTGCACGTACCACACACACACACACACACACACACACACACACACACACGCACACATTCTCTTCCTTTGTGGTTAGATCGTAGGTGATCTATTTCTAGCATATTGGATGTCCACTTAGTGGTCATAACTTCTTATACGCAAGTAATACAATTTTTCTGAATTTTCAGATTTTTCTATGTGATAGACCACTGGTTTTAAACTAATGTTAATTAAATTAATATTCAATTTATCACCTCTTTATGTAAATATGTATACATACATACATACATACCTATATATATATATATATATATATATATATATATTATATATATATATATATATACATACATACATACCTATATATATATATATATATATATATATATATATATAATACATATATATATACATACACACACAGACAACACACATACAATATATATATATATATGTTGTATATATATATATGCATGTGCATATATATGTTATATATTCTTTCCTGTTTTTACTGTCTTTTGTTTTAGTGTTGTCTGTGTATGCTTGCCCTTTCTGTCGCTAATCCTGAATTCCTCTTTGCATCTAAAGGATAAGATACTTCACACGTCACAAACGAAATTATTGGCGACACTGATTCCATCAATCTTTCACACCGATCTTCCTAATTCCAGTGAACATGCGCGCGCAGACACACACGGAAACACAATCCCATGGACATACGTATGCACATGCATAGATGTATTATAATATATATATATATATATATATATATATATTATATATATATATATATATAATAAATATTAGGGAATAAATCCAAACTTACAGGGAAAAATCAGATTTAGGTTGAATCCAATTTTATAGTAAAATATTATATTATATTAAATTAGAGACAAAAAATTATTAATTATATTTTTTAATAATTGTTACATATCTAAATAATATAAATTAATTTATGTATTGGTTTAAGTCTTTCATTGTTTGATCTGCATAATAGTGGTTTTGTCTCTAATTTAATATAATATATATATACTATATATATGTATATATATACGTGTATATGTATGAATCGGTATGTGTGTATGCGTGTGTGTGTGAGTGTGTGTGTGAGTGCGTGTGAGTGTATGTGCGTGTGTGTGCGCACATGCATAGATTAATATGTTCAGCAAGTGTCTTCTATTATAGCCCAGGGCCGACTAAAGACTTGTGAGTAGATTTGGTTGACGGAAACGGAAGGAGGCACACCATATGTATGTGTGTATGTATGTATATGTGGAGTCACAGTGGCCCAGTGGTTAGGGCAGCGGACTCGCGGTCGTAGGATCATGGTTTCGATCCACAGACCGGGCGTTGTGAGTGTTTATTGAGCGAAAACACCTAAAGCTGCACGAGGTCCCGGCAGCGGGGTGAGGTGGGTGAGCCCTGATGTACTCTTTCACCACAACCTTCTCTTACTCTTTCTTCCTGCTTCTGTTGTACCTGTATTTCAAAGGGTCAGCCTTGTCACACTCTGTGTCACACTGAATCTCCCCGAGAACTACGTTAAGGGCACAAGTGTCTGTGGAGTGCTCAACCACTTGCACGTTAATTTCACGAGCAGGCTGTTCCGTTGGTCGGATCAAATTGAACCCTTGTCGTCATAAGAGTGCCACGATGTGTATATATATATAAACTGTCAGCACTTTTAAAGACACGGGTATGCTAGTATTTATATATTTTATGAGTTTCACTTATCCGCCGGCTCCCATTTCTACAGGAATGGATTGGGTTAGTTTTACATTTGTATCTCAGTTTTATTTTACCTTGCTATTTGAATATATCTAAATCCTATTTACCTGTCTATCGCATGCTTATACGCTGCTTACGACACCTGTTCGTCACGAACATATACATGTAGAAGTTTTTTATTTGGAAGATTCTAAGCTGTAAAATATAATCAGCAAAACCCGTAAAAAGAATTATTCTCAAAAAGAATTATTCCCGAAATTTCTTACGTTCTCTGCTATTTCCGATACTTATTCGTCACGAATATATAGACGTATAAAACCATATACTGTACTTTCTGACAGTAAATAAAATTTAAACAACAACAAAAAGCGAAGCATATAAAATTAAGAAATAGTAAAATTAAATTTAAAACTTGAAGAAGTTGGCCTCCTACGGCGGGCATGGAAACTTCATGAGAAACCCAGCAACAAACTTTAAAAACCTATCTTTCTAGAGCTCCATTTACTGAAAATGAAAGAAAAATGAATTTTCTCGTTCATATACCATTGTAAGTTCACATTTCAGAAACTGAACTCGGATATTTTGATAGAGAATCGAACTAACCAAAATAAATAGCAAGAATGTTAAGAAGAAGAAGAACTACTCGTTGGTGCGAGCCAGGTGGCACAGAAAATGCTGTAAGATGAAGCCCAAACACAACTAAAACCACATCCGGTGCCATTAACTTTTACAAACACCAGAAATAATGTCATTAAAAATGAAAATAAAAAAAAGAGAAGGAATGTGTATAGGAGTGACTGTGTGGTAAGTAGCTTGCTAACCAACCACATGGTTCCGGGTTCAGTCCCACTGCGTGGCATCTTGGGCAAGTGTCTTCTACTATAGCCCCGGGCCGACCAATGCCTTGTGGTGGATTTGGTAGACGGAACTGAAAGAAGCCTGTCGTATATATATATATATATATGTGTGTGTTGTGTTTGTTGTCCCCCTAGCATTGTCTGACAACCGATGCTGGTGTGTTTACGTCCCCTCACCTAGCGGTTCGGCAAAAGAGACCGATAGAATAAGTACTGGGCTTACAAAGATAAGTCCTGGGATCGATTTGCTCGACTAAAGGCGGTGCTCCAGCATGGCCGCAGTCAAATGACTGAAACAAGTAAAATAGTAAAATAGTAAAATAGTAAAATAGTAAAATAGTATTCAGTATGTATGTATTACGTCATTATTCAGTTTTATTTCAAGACATCTTGCCAATGGAGAAAGAGTCGGTTTCCATCCTAGATGCAAGGTTCCCTCATTGGAACTTCAACAACATCAACAGGGTACTTTCGTGTGTATGTATATGTGCAGATTTGTATATCTTGTTTTATGTATGTGTTCTTGTGCATATTTGCGCATCTAGATATACTCATATATACTTGATTGATAAACTTCTTGAAAGTTTTGCAGATTTTTACAGTTCCAGTGATAGCTTAGATCTGTAGTCTTCGAATCAGTTTTCTCCTTTTTGGTTTTGAGGAGCCTAATTTCTCAAGATTGGTATTTAGCACTGTGTTACATATCTCAGTGCCCCCCAAATTACAGGTATACATCTGAACTTCAACTCTCGTTACACTAGCTGTAGATTCCCCGATAGTACAGCGTAGGTATCTCCTTTTTTCGTTGATCTTTAGCTTCATGCTAACATTCGCTGGCAGCTGATTTCTACAACTGTTCACAGTTTCTCTCCTCCATCCCCAGTTACTATGTCAGGCCTATTATGCTTATATTTTATTGCGGTTTTCACTACGACATTCCACCAGTACTCCTTTTCATTATGAGTAACTATGGCCTTCACCATACTGTAGATTCTTATTTCTTTGGCTTCAGGTTTATGTATTTATGTCACTTCTATTTTTTAATTATTATAAATCTTCCACTGAGGAGGGAGCCGGCTTCCAACAAAGATACAAGGCTCCATCTTTGGGATGTATTTAACAAAGGTAAATTCACATTTGTATGTATGTATGTATGTATGCATGTATGTATGTATGTATGTATGTATGTATGTATGTATGTATGTATGTATGTATGTATGTATGTATGTATGTATGTGTGTGTATGTATGTGTGTGTATATATTTATGTATGCATGTATCTATATCTATCCTCACATGTATGTATGAATGTATGTCTGTATGTGTCTCTCTGTCTGTCTATCTTTCTCTCTCTCTCTCTCTATATATATATATATATATATATATATAGAGAGAGAGAGAGAGAGATAGACAGACAGACAGACAGCGACATAAATACACACACACACACACATATATATACATGTGTGTATAGACACCTGCATGCAGTTTTACATGTACA
>NW_021823868.1:0-20734 GCF_006345805.1 Octopus sinensis | reverse complement strand
AGCCTGTGGCAGTGAAGACCACTGGCGTTCTCAGTCCCCGTACCACATCTCTGCTTTTGGAGATGGCTGTCCGCGAGTGCGAGCCTCGAGAGTCAGAGTGGGTGCTCCAGCGCTTCTCCCTTGCAATCCTCAGAACGACACCCTCTTCAATTTCGCTCGCTAGGACCATGAGGTGGACTGACAAGGGTTTTTGTAAAGATATATCTCTGCTCTGAGGAAGAGGAAAGATTAGATTCGAGTTTAATTAAGCAGCGCTTTTCACATGATTTAAAACTCAAATTGTAAATATATTTTATGTCATCAAAATCATTCTAGGGATGTGTTTTGTCTTCGTTTTAATTTCACTTATAAACCCTGGGTAATTCTATCGGTTATTTATTTCTTACGGGACCACTTTGAATGTCCCCTCGTATGATCTTATTTTCCAACGGCATGCTACTGTAGAGCTTGACTGCTCAACATCAATACTTATTACCCTATATTGATAGCATCTCTGTTGAAGGCCCTCAGTTATTACTGTACAGAAATTATGTCAGTCCATAGTCTGCAGTTATTACTGAGCAGTAATAACAAATCTATGGTCTACAGTTACTACTGTGCAGTATTACGTGTGTGGCAAAGGTCTAACGTTATTACTGTACATAAGTAATATATTTGCCCATAGCCTACAGTTATTACGGCACAGTTATAAGGCGGTGAGCTGGCAGAAACGTTAGCACGCCGGGCGAAATGCTTTGCGGTAAGTACCAGTTACGCACTGGGGTCGATATAATCGACTTAATCCGTTTGTCTGTCCTTGTTTGTCTCCTTTATGTGTAGCCCCTTGTGGGCAATAAAGAAATAAGAAACGTTAGTACGCCGGGCGAAATGCTTAGTGGTATTTCGTCTGCTGCTACGTTCTGAGTTTAAATTCCGCCGAGGTTAACTTTGCCTCTCATCCTTTCGGGATCGATAAATTAAGTACCAGTGAAACACTGGGGGTCGATGTAATCGACTAGTCTTCTCTCCACCAAATTTCAGTCCTTTTGCCTATAGTAGAAAGGATTGCTGTATAGAAATAACACATCTGAAGTCATTACTGCGCAGTATTAACGTGTGCGACAAAGGTCTACGGTTCTTGCTTTGCAATAATAACACGCCTGTCCGGGGTCAACAATTATTGCTGTAAGTAATCACATGTCTGCAGTGTCTTTCGATAGCGTACTGTTCACTGATATAGCTGTCGTTGAGTGGTATCTTATATTATCGATCCCAAAGGAATGAAAGGCTAAGCTGACTTCGATGGGATTGGAACTTATTAAATTATGAATAATAATAAGAAGAAGCAACATATGGACGCTTAGTTAAGGTAAAATATGTTTCGCTGTCTCGAACTTCTTTCGATATTTCTGTCTCAACATTATTTGGAAGTTATAATCAAGTTGTCAAAGCTACATATAGCGAATCACTTCAGCAATATCTAAAAATCTAAATAAGTAAATAGATTAGTAAATAGATAAATAACTAAATAAATATATAAATAAATAAATAAAACGGTATTTGAGAATTGGACAGGAGGTTGGTTCTACGTGATGCCAATCTCTTCACACTTACACTCACTTAATTGAATAAATGGCTTGTGTCGATCTGGTCTGGTCAAAATCTATAGGAAAACGTCTGTCGACATTAATAAGTTGTGACTATCAATGAAATATCTATACCCTATATTTATCTATACAGCACGTGCGCGAGCACATTCGCACACGCATACATACGTAGATATTGTTATATACGCAAGCATACAACTGCGTATACATATGCATACATACATACACACACATACACATATATATATATATATATATATATATGTATGTATGTATGTATGTATGTATGTATGTATGTATGTATATATATGTATATATATTACTTATATGTTTTATATATGTATATGTATATGCATTATATATATGTATCTATCTATCTGTCTATGTATGTATGTATGTATCTATCTCTCTCTCTCTCTCTCTCTATCTATCTATCATCTATCTATCTATCTATCTATATATATATATATATATATATATATATATATATATTATATATATATATATATATATACTATAAACTGCATAACTATATATACTTATGGATATATATATATGTATGTATATATGCATGTATCTATCTATTATCAATCTCTCTTCTCTCTCTCTCTCTCTATATATATATATATATATATATATATATATATATATATATAAACTATATATGCATACAGCAGATACGTACGTTGATACACCCACATGCACATGCGCACGCACACACATGCATATATGTGTGTATGAGTGTTTGTGTCCGTGTGTGCGCGTGAGTGTGTATGTGTGTTTGTACGTGTGCGTATGTGTGAGTGAGTCTATAGCCACGCTTTTGTTTTATCTAATCATCATCTCCTATCGTCTGTATTTATCCAATTAAACCTGTTCATATCCTGTCAACATTTCCATCCGGTGCACCACAGTCAATATACACTTACGTTGTTTATTTGGTCAACATACTCCATATTTAATTTGTCTAGACATTATTTATACTAACACTATTTCTACTTCTTGAATTATCTAGAGTGCCAGGGTGTGTAAACATCAAACGTGTCTACCTAGTCAACATTTATTAATTAGCCTTTATCTAAGTCTAGATAAACGCATGTCCAGAATCAAGTTTAAACTTACCAAATTTCGCTAGAAAAGCGATAGACAGAATTGTCGTGAAGAAAAGAGAGATCGACGTTTTGTACTTTTGCTCTTCAATGGAGAGCAGAGAAAGACGAAGATGTTTTTTAGCTTGTCTATCTCGGTATCGAATATATATGTGAAATGTGGAGAAAAGTGGCTATATACGAACGAGTCTCTAAAGGAAGAAATTGAATAACGAAATGGTTTTCTAAACAAAATTAAACTCGTGTAAAGAGCTGAAATTTGATCAACAAACTACGAAGACACTTACGTGGTACGTATAAGTGGCTGGGAAAGCATCTACAAGAGCCCATGACAGACCAATGACATATGAGTCAGTTTCATGAAAGGAAATTGTGTGGAAGCCTGTCTTAGATATGCATGTATATGTGCCTTTGTATTTTACCTCCCACCACTTGCGAATTGGTGTTGTTTTGTTTACGTCCTCGTGACTGAGCAGTTTGGCTAAAGAGATTCGTAGAATAAATAATAAGGTTTTTAAAAAAATGTTGCGTTCGAGTTGTTTTACGAAACCCTATATAGTTGTGCTCCAGCAGAGCCCTATTTCAATGACTGAAACAAGTAAATGAGTAAAACGGCATGTTTTCTGCAGACATAGAAAAAAAAACAACGAAGAAACACATAAAACTAAAAGGAAAGCAGATGGTCAATGGTAGAACTTCTTTAAATATTGGTCTCCTAACAACTACAACAGCAGCAGCAATAGTTACAGTTTGTCTATCTATATATCAATACACTGTATACGTTTTACTCACTCGTTGCAGACATTATCTTTTTCGTTGACATTTTATAACAGACGTCCATTAAGTCTGCCTTTAAATGCAGAATTTATCTGGTCGATATAATATAATACATTTATTTTGCAGACGACATCCAAAATTTGGATTTATCTAATGCATTGGAAAGATAATGATATTTGCCAAACTGCTCAAACATCGAATCTTTGTCGTCCCGATGTAAAATTTACAATTACAATATGCTTATTGCTGACATGTTGAAGTCCGAGTCTTAACATTCACGTGATTTATCAATAAAATTCCGATATATGCAATGGCGTCCATGTAGCCAACGTTTAAAAACTCTATCTTGCATGTACAGCTATAGTTAAGATATGTTTGTGGCGAGAGACGAAAGATTATAAACCCATTGCAGTATGCTGTGGCTAGTACAGACTACTGTAATATATCAAGTGTTTTATATGTGTGCGTGTGTGTGTGTGCGTGCATATGTGTGTGTGGTTGTATGTGTGTGTGTATGTGTGTGTGTGCGTGTGTGTGTGCATGCGTGTGTGCATCTGTGTGTGTGAGAGTGTTTCCATTGTGTCAGTCTCTTTTCTGCATTTATATCTACCAAATCTTCATTCATTGAATTTGATTTCCATCATGCTATTTTATTACATTCGCACACACATACATATAGAGCCACAAAAACACATCCACACACAAACGTGTGTATATGGGTGTATACGTTGTGTGTATGTGTGTGTGTGCTTGTGTGTGTAGTTCAGTAGTGTTTGCTTCGTGAAGAAGTTTACTTTAAAAGCGTGTAGCTCACGGTTTAATACCAGTGTGTGACACCTTAAGCGAGTTTTTTGCTTTGTATTTTTTCTAATGTGCCCATCCTATAATATAAGCGTGTATGAAAACCAAGAAGGACTAAAGGTCCTTCCGGAGCCATAATCTTATACAACCAGTTTTCCAAAGCCCATAGCGTATAAATTTCCCCCACCTCTGAACGATGCGACGGTCCGTTCCAGGATTACTCATTTTGCTAACTAAGTACACTTGAGCATGAGGAAATGAAGTGTTTTGCTCAAGAATATTATATACTACTCGGTCCGGCGATCGAAACAACAATCTTACGATATCGGTACAATACACCTACACACACACATATAGATAGATGCCTGCATACTAATATGATTCTGTACATACGTTGTCGCGCTTGGTCTGTGACATTCACGTATATATACAGACATATATATATATATATATATATATCGTGAAGTAGCCTAAATGTGCCTAACCTTAAGGGGTCATCAAGCGATGGTGAGGGACGAATACAAACACACAAACATACATACATATACACACACACATATATATACATATATATGTACAACGAGATTCTTTCAGTTTCTGCCTACTAATTCCACTCACAAGGATTTGGTCGGCCCGAGGCTATAGTAGAAGACACTTACCCATGGTGCCACGCAGTGGGACTGAAACCGGAACCATGTGGTTGGTAAGCAACCTTCTTACCACACAGCCATGCCTGCACCTGTATATATATATATATGTGTGTGTGTGTGTGTGTATCTACACGCTTATGTGTTTGTATATGCATGAATATAAGTATGTGTGCATGTGCGTGTCAATGGTTTAACTATACGCATAACAAGTGAACATTTCATAGCTGAATAATAATTCAAAATTTTCACTTCAAATATCCATGCATTAAAAGATATTGGCAGTTTAAAAAGAAAAAAAAAGAGCGAAACAAAACAGTAAAAAAAGAAAAAGAAGACACTATTAAAAATCTTGATCTTGTGATGTGTCGATAAGTGAAGTTAATAACGTTAATTATTATTAACCAATAAATTATCCACTTATGGTGAGACAAAGATTGCTGAGCATATGTTCAAATTATGAATAATGGTACTTCACTTTAATGTTCCATGTACTTTGTACTTTAATAGTATCGGCGGTTTTTATGTGTAATATTACTCTAGGTGGTTTTATACACACAGATACACATACAAACACACATACACACATACATTTATACGAGGTTAAGTTAGTAAAGCAATTTTTATGTACATTAGTTTGTGACTTAGCTTGGATGTATACAAGAGTGAGTCAAAATGGAATGCAAATAGAAAATACGTTAATCTCTGACTCAGTGTCGTGTACGTACAGATGTATGTATATGCATGCGCATACACGCACACACACACGCACGCACGCACACACACACACACATATTTATTGGAAATCAGTTGAGAATTGAAAATCAATACACTTACGGAGCGCAGCATTCATGTGGAAATCTCACAATTACCAAGCTATTAATTTAGAAAGAAATGAAATATCTATCTAATGGGTGAAAAATATGAACGATTTCTATTACGTAAAAACCATATATTATATTATATATCTATATATATCTATATATGTTATATAGATCATATATTATTATATGTATATGCATATATATATATTATGTATATATATCTATATTATATATATATATATATATTATATATCTATATGCATAATATATTATAATATATATGCATATATTATTATATATACATATAATATATATGTGTATATATATTATATATACTATGTATGATATATATATATGCATGTATATATATTCATATGTATGTATAGTCAATTCTATATAGTCAGGGGCGAGCGACCGTGTTCTTACAGCAGAGACGTGTTTCATGTTTCTGTGTTAGAAGATAATTCATAGTGTAAATGGGATGAAATCCATTAGATTAAATTCCCCCCCCCCACCACCAAAAAGAAAAGCAAAGAAAAAGGAAATAGGGTCAGTAAAAGTTATAGCTTTTCTGTTACTTTTTTTTATTGTCCACAGGGGTTAAACACAGAAGGGACAGACAAGGACAGACAAAGGGATTAAGTTGATTACATCGACTCCAGTGCATAACTGGTACTTATTTAATCGATCCTGAAAGGATGAAGGACAAATTTCAATATTAATTGAAATATTTATATTCTTTTCTATTCTAAGCACAAGGCCTGAAATTTTGGGAGAGGGCGCTAGTTGATTAGATCGACTCCAGTACGCAACTGGTACTTAATTTATCGATCCCGAAACGTTGAAAAGCAAAGTCGACCTCGGCGAAATTTGAACTCAGAACGTTATTAAATAGAAAATGGTTGTTAATTTTCGGTAGTTACGGGGAACTGCTTTTTGTAACAATGGGACTGAACGACTGAATTGAGATTTTGGAAATAATGGGTTTTTACATTTTAGAGATCGACAAGGTTTTTGATGAAATATTAATCTCCATATTGTTGCATGCTGTAAGGAAGACTTAGATTTAATATTACAATAGATTTTAATAATAGATTATATTTATTTTTCTCTAGGTGTCTTTTTCAGAATGTAGGACATAGGTGATCATGTTATACCACACTTCTCTGTTTGTATTCTGTAACAGTTCCACTTCCTGATGTTTAATATCTCTTTCTTCCAACCAGTTTGCCAAGCTTGATATCTGTATCCTGCTTCTTCTTCATCTGCATCTTTTCCCTTCAATCTTTCCGATCGTCTCTAAACTCTCCAAGCTCTCTTTTGTCATCACATGACCAAGAAATATCTCTTGCGTGTCCTTTATCTCACGAAGTGTTTTCCTATTTACCTCAGTTCGGATTATCATTTCTTCATTATACACGTTGTCTGCCCAAACTATCCTCAATATTCTCCTGAAGAACTACGTTTCACAGCCCTCCGAGAATTATTATAAGAGCAGACATGTATCTAAACACTTATTTTCAGAAATACAACTCTAGATTTAGGTATTTTTAAAATTATCCCAAAATAGAAGTTGCAGATTTTTAATAAAGTTTAATCTGTTCACCAATAATCACTAAAAAGTTAATTAATAACTTTCGTAAGTGCATATCCATTATCTCTGGAGAAGAATACTTTAATCCCACATTAAAACACACGTTACACACTGAACCGCTCTAATATACATAAATGCAAAACTTAATAAGGAAATGTGCGATATAGTATTACCTTTAATTCAAATATTCTCTTTCCAACGTTGCCAGGATTTCCCCAAACCATATAAACAATCATATGAGCATTTCCCCATGGACCACAGGTATTCACAGATATTTACTAAAAAAACAGTTTAAAGGAGAATAACAGTTGAGTAAAATAAGTACACTACTTGCATGGCCAGTGTAAACATGAAAAACTTACAGTTCCAACGCACAGAAGTTTTTTTCTCTGCGCAAATTCAATAACTCTTATACTTATCTCCTAAACGGTATTCTCTCTATAAAAGGCGGCGAGCTGGCAGAAACGTTAGCACGCCGGACGAAATGCTTAGCGGTATTTCGTCTGTCGTTACGTTCTGAGTTCAAATTCCGCCGAGGTCGACTTTGCCTTTCATCCTTTCGGGGTCGATAAATTAAGTACCAGTTAAGCACTGGGTTCGATGTAATCGACTTAATCCGTTTGTCTGTCCTTGTTTGTCTTCTCTGTGTTTAGCCCCTTGTGGGTAGTAAAGAAATGGGTATTTCGTCTGACGTTACATTGTGAGTTCAAATTCCGCCGAGGTCGACTTTACCTTTCATCCTTTCGGGGTCGATAAATTAAGTACCAGTTACGCAGTGGGGTCGATATAATCGAATTAATACCTATGTGTGTCCTTGTTTGTCCCTTCTATGTTTAGCCCCTTGTGGGTAATAAAGAAATGGGTATTCTCTCTATAATGCATCATTACTGATTAGAGAGTTAAACTCAGGGATTGTTCGGTGCTAGAGTGTGTTCTTGAGTATTTTATTTCACGTTGTTCCAGTCTACTCAGCTGTGAATGAGTATTAGCTTGATTCTGATGCAGCTCTTTCTTTCTCTTTCCCTCTCTATCTCTCTCTGTCTCTCT
Organism: Octopus sinensis; assembly: GCF_006345805.1. NCBI lineage: Eukaryota > Metazoa > Mollusca > Cephalopoda > Octopoda > Octopodidae > Octopus > Octopus sinensis. Next base: position 12,349 of record NW_021823868.1, on the reverse strand, counting down.
TTGTCTCTCTCCCTCCCACTCCAACAGACACATTCCGGTTGTGCTGCTGATGCAGCGTTCATGGTGTGAGGCTGTCTGTCACTGTGCGCGGCTATGTACTACCAAGCCATACTCGCTTGTAAGTGACGGCTGACTATACATTACTGTTTATCCAGCTAAGACTTTGTTTGCAGATAACAGTGAAACCTAAAGCTTTATAGAGCGTACTAGAAATCTCACAACGTATATATGTATACAGATATACAGATATTCAGATTGACACCTCAACACTTGATTAACCAAATATATCTGAAATTTAACGTAATGGTAATAATAATAATTATAAAACAGATTTTTTCATTATTGCGCGCACATCCTGAAAAATTTGTTTCCATCAAGTGCAAACTCTGTACAATGGAAAAATATAGTCTTCGAATACAGAATTTTGTAATTTTCAACAAGTCACTGGAATGAATGAATTCTTGCCGATTCTGTATCCTTGTTTACTGAGAAACTTCCAGCTGTCAATTGACTAAAAGAATGATCATCGCGATAAAATATATGATTATCATATCAATATAAGAACTAGCTTTCCATAAATTGAAACAAAAGCAGCCATTTCTGTTCATTAACACGTTATAAATTGTATCAATTGTAACAAAAGGAGCTATTGCCGTTCATTAACATATGTTACTCCCTTGTATAAAGTAAAACAAAAGCAACGATTGCTGTTCATTAATACATAGTATTCCCTGGTGTGCATATTGAGGACATGAACGTATCATGTTATTAATTGCTTGAATAAATTGGATTCTTTCGGATTCTGCACATGACAATTGAATAGATGGAAACTCAACATATTTTCTAACGCCTTTTTATGTGGTAATTCAGATGTAATGTTTGCTAATTCTTTTTCGATGTTTTTTATTAATAATTTTGCTCATATATAAATCACGCTGCTTCATTTTCCAGTTGTCTGAATAATCGCTAACGTGAAACTCTTTTCAATTCAAGATGCTTCAGCTTCAGACCACACAAACGTTCGCACACGCACACACACACATACACACACACACACACACACACACACACACACACACACACACACACACACACATACATACATACATACATGCATACGTAAGTACGTACATACATGTGTTTATTTATGGAAAAGAGAAAGAAAAAAAATCCCCCCATACAAAACAAACAAATTTCTCCTTTCCCCCGCAAATAAACAGACGAACTACCACCACCCGCCTCTGCATCCCGCCTTCCTTATTAAAGTCTACTTCTTGTTAGTTTTCCTTTATTCTCTTCCCATTCATTCAATTCCCGTTTGATACCGAAAACCAATTGTTTGATGTCTTCCTATAATATTTATTCCATTGTGCTTGATTGTTTCATTGTTTATCTAGTCATCTGTTTTCCTTATTCTTTTTTTCTCTTCCTCTAACCATCCTCTTTCTCTTAAGCGACCTTCCTTCTTTAACATCTATTTTGTGTTTTCTATTATTTTTATTATCTCATAGACGTAGTCTTCTCTTTTACACATTGATTTCATTTTTTATGTATCGTTAAATATTCTTTTTATATATATATACATATATCTATATCTATCTCTCTCTATATCTCTATCGGTCTCTCTCTCTCTTATATTATATATATATATATATATATATATATATATATATAATATATATAATATTATATATTAATGATATATATATTTTATATATATATGTATGCATTTTATATATATATAAGATATATAGATATATATATATATATATATGTATAATGTATATATGTTGGAATCTTTCTAAACAACAACGCAAACCATAACAGCGTAAATAAGGCTACCGCTATCGCTAACTCCACCCAACCCAGCCAGGACCATCAACAATAATAACAGTAACAATAATCACATTATTTGACATGGGGACGACAAATAGAATAACATTTCGAAGACAAAATGGCCACCAACACCACCACCGTCAGAATTTCGTTTTTGTTATGTATTCCAAGCGATGTTCTTATCGCGCCAAATAAACAAAATAGCTATGACTATTAAACATTGTTAGTATCATTAAAACGATGATGATGATGATGATGATGATTCTAATAATACACAGAGTGGCGTTGGGTGGTGCAGTGGAAGCACGTGATAAAAATAAGGCTACCGAATAATAATAATAATAATAATAATAATAATAATATAATGATAATAATAATAATATTAATAGTAGTAATAATAATAATAATAATAATAATAATAATATATAATAGTATTAATAATAATAATAAATAATAATAATATAATAATAATAATTAATATAATATATAATAGTAGTAATAATAATAATAATAATAATAATATAATAATAATAATAATAATAGTAATAGTAGTAGTAATAATAATAATATATAATAATAATAATAATAATAATCATAATAATATATATATAATAATAATAGTATAGTAGTGTAATAATAATAATAATAATAATAATAATATAATAATATAATAATAATAATAATAATAATAATAATAAAACATTTAGATAAATATATAAGAAAAACACATACATGTATATATCACATACAGAAAATAGCACTACTAGGCACCGCACATGTCGAACGTAAAGCACTTTGAATACAGTGAAAATAACAGGACCACAACAAACCACAGCACATACCCAAGGTACACAGAGCTGCACTCGGCAGTGCAGAGAAAGCACGCGATAAAAATATGATTACTGAATAATAATAATAATAATAATAATAATAATAATAATAATAATAATAATAATAATAATAATAATAATAATAATAATGATAATAATAAGGATAATAATGATAATAATAATGATAATAATAAAGATAATAATGATAATAATAATGATAATAATAATAATAATAATAATAATAATGTATATAAACAGAAGATACAAATATTACAGGCGTTCCCCCACACATACATACACACTAATTAAATATAGACGCACATAGAGATATACGCATGCGCAAATGAAGAACACACATTGAAATACAAAATGGCTGACGGTTAGTAAGGAGAGACACAAATAAGAAGAGAAAGCAAAGGACCCACTGATGCGGTCACAGGAGTGTGACGAAAGAAACTCTGGCCGAAATAAGATTAGATTAATGTAAAAAATAAATAACACTGAAGCAAAGTAACACCAAATATATAGTGCGTGTGTTTTTATTGGCTAAACTGGCAAAATGACCATTCCGAAATACAACGACATTTTCTTTATTTACCACAAAGTGTTCACAAAAAAACATGGAGACAGTACAAGAGAATACAATATGGGGTTGTAGAGAGAAGCTTGCAAAGAGTAAAAATAAAAGTAGCAATATAAATTATAAATTTAACACTGAATAATGCTCCAAAAGAGGGAGATTTTCCTGGGGCTGCTAGTGGAAACACGAAACCATGGTAGCTCAGACCACTAGCGCAAGTGTCCTCTCCACATCGTGCGTTTACAATTTACAGGTGCATGCTTAGAGAATGGCCCGTTCACTCAGACCATTCTTTCTACTTTCACCCGTCTCTCAGTAAGATTGCTGAGAGATAGCACCTCCCTCTCTACTCTCACTTTCCTTTTCAAGTTGAAAAAGTTGATGAAGTCTCGGCTAAAGAGGAAAGTATCTGCCTTCAGCCCTTTCAGCCTGGTCCACCATACCACAACCTCTTTCGCTAAGGCCACCAGACAAATAAGCACTGCCTGCTCTTCTCAGCCAAAGGAAAAGGGTGAAACAATCCTCACAATGGATCCAGCCGATAGCTTGATCTGTCCTATATGTGTTCGACATAAACCCACAAGTTTACAATGTTCGGGCACAGTTTCGTGGCTCTGTGCACATCTCAGGCAAGTCCGGCTAACGGCACTTCCATGCCTGTAGAGTTTATCTCGAATCAGCAACGCTCCTCGGTAACAGTGCCAGGCCGAGGATTTCTGAAAATTACCTATAGGCCCCGGCCTGAAAGTCCACTGGAAAGGACCAGCCAGTTGATTTTCGTGGACGCTCTGAGTCTCCGTGAGAATGTCGTCGCTCTTGTCTGCTACTAACCTTCCATAGAAGTTCCAAAATGGAACTTCCAAGACTACATTGTTCGACTGACAGAGAACTGTGAGCATCTGATGATACTCCTGATGCCAAGCGCTCTGCGTCAGTCTGTGCTTGATCCAGGACTGCTGCCCAGTCAAAGAAACAAGCAGTGGAAGAGTGAGTCGAATCAACGGTGACCACATCTGCTCACCGTGAAGTATGTGCTGTAGGTATCGTAGCCTCAACACGTGTCTGCGCATCAGCAGCCACGACATGCCCAGTCTTCCATTCAGCGGGTGTTGACAGCAAATCGAGCGCCTGACCAGTGGAATGCGGAAGAGTACGCACTCGAATATGGTCAGATGTAGACTGGGGAGGGCACAACGGTCACACGGTAGTATATTATGGATGTGATGTGACCTTTCCCAACCTTTCAGCGATTGCTTTCTCTCGTCCCATTTCTAGTTGAGATTGTTTACCCTCCTCGTCACCTCGTCTCAATTCTTTTAGTGCTATGCCAGTAAGGTTTATGTGTCTGGTGTTCGACGCTATGACGGTGACGTCGTCCGCATATAATGTCACTGTTCTCCCTCATCTGATTTCGCGCAGGATGTCTCTCAACGCTTCCAATTTCCACAGTAGTGGCTCCTGAGCCAGAACCTACAGAACAGACGAGAGGGAAGAGCATTGACGGAGTGAGCACATGGTGCTCAATGATTCCGATAGGTAACCATTCACTCGAACTACCTAGTAAATATCGCTGTTCAATTGCAGCAATTCAGCCATGGAAAACAAGAACGAAACCTGCCGCCGTGAGAAAACCTGTGATTGATCCAGATTGACCAGGGTTCCACTCATGCTAGCTTTCTTACATATCCTATCTGTGATACATTGCATGTGGTGGAGGTTGTCGTGGATAGATCTGCTTGGGATTGCACATGTTTGCGCATCACCAATCAGTTCCTCGACATCAAGTGCCAACCTCTATCGAGAACACTTTGACCAAACTTTAGAAATCTACAAGAACCAAGTTGTAAATACATAGATCCACAACCATCCACCTATACACACTCATACATATATGACAAAACACATACACTCACAGACACACAGACATCATCATCTTCATCATCATTTAGCATCTGCTTTCCATGCTGGCATGGGTTGGACGGTTTGACAGGATCTGGCCAGCTGAAGACCTACTCAGTCTCTATGTTTGTTTTGGTTGGTTGGATGCTATCCTTTTATGCCAACCACTTTACAGAATGTACTAGGCGTTTTTATGCAGCACCAGCACGGGTGCTGCTACGGTTGCCTTTTACATGGCATCAGCACCCAAGATCCCGCAAGATTAGGAACGCTCATCTGGGGAGTAATGCAGGGGACATGACTGTATGCAAGGACAATCACGATTTTGCTTATCTTGAGAGAGAGAGAGAGAGAGAGAGAGAGAGAGAGAGAGAGATGGAGGGAGATATTTGATTGAAGGCATCCATAAAAGATCAAATCATATCGAGGTGATAATTAGACAGAATAACATAGTCAAGACAGTATATTAACCGAAAATCATCGCCCCCAAGGAAGTTCAGCATTTCAAATCTCGCAGAGGTCGGCTTCCTCTACTCATGCTTACCGTTGAAGAATTATTTCAGAGCTAATGTCACCGTGAACACATCAGACACAGGACTTGAAATTTTCTTAGGATAGAGTACCGGTTCTTATTTTATCAATCCCAAAGGATAAAAAGTAAAGTCGACCTCTGCGGGATTTGAACTACTGAACTTCCCTTCATCGATGCATTGAGTGCTATGATAATCAATTATTTTACCGCGTTTAATGTCTTTACTGTGTCATTTCGTCTAGTGACCAATTGTAGCGTGCATCACCTTGGTATGTCTTGATCTTTTATGTAACCCTTCAATCACATCTTACTCTCTCTCCCTCTCTCCTCCACCTCTCTCCCTCCCCCACAGCTCTCTCTCCTTCCTCCACCTCTCTCACCCTCATCCACCTCTCTCCCTCCTTCATCCACCTCTCCTCCCTCTCTGTATATATATATATATATATGTGTGTGTGTGTGTGTGTGTGTGTGTGTATGTATGTATGTATTATTGTATGTATGAGTGTGTGTCTTGACATATACGTGTGTATATGGATTCATGGCTGTGTATTTACTATTTGGTTCTCGTAGATCTTGCTTCTGTTCACAATTCTATTTCTACGCCTTCAACCCCCTATCCTTCCCTACCTTTCATCATAGACTGTTTCACTTTTCTTTCTCATTTCTGACCACTCCTGACTTTTCAGTTCTTCACATCTTATCAATTTTTCAAAATTAATTTTCTCCTACTAGCTTTTATTAATCCATTGTTTCGACCGCTCCTGTCAGCTTATTCCGTCTCGTTTCTTCCTCTCTTCGTGTTCGTTTATGCGGCTTTGTTATTTTATATATGTCCCTTTATTCCTACCTCCTTACTCTCACTTCTCTATTATATGCCACCTTGCTCTCACTCTGTCAGTCGACCTATATCTTGCTACTACTTGGACAACCACTCACTCATATTTTATATTCTTCCAAGCATCGTGCATCTCTTACGCTACTCGTACCACCGACTCTTACAATCACACATTCAATATTCTCAGATTTCTCTCTACATCTACCCTCGATGTCCTTTCTCAACTTTCTTCATTTTCTCATTTGTAATTTTGCGGCATACCGATAAGACATTCATGATTATCCCTCTTCCCCAGGAGAGAAAGTGTTGAAACGCCACACTTGTCCTCTTCCTCAATCGATATTCCTAATGTTTGAATTATTCGTAATTAGAGCAGATTTAATATGTTATTGTATCACAAGTATATTTATTTGACCTGGTATAGATCATCCTTATTATATGTTTATTATTATTATTATTCATTACTCTATGATCAGATGGCCGGGAAAAATACGCATGATACCGGCATCATAATTTACCGCTTGCTAGTCATGCCCTACCACAGGTTTTTTGTCTGACGGGATTGAAGTGCTTACCGTTTCATTTTTTGTGGATGGCGATCTATCTGTTTTCATTGTCCAGTTTTAGGATTGTTAGTGAACACACGTGCCCTGGGGCTGCGACGTCTACAATGATTTCTTGACAGAGAAGTAGACTTTAATAAAGCAGACCACAAGGGGCTATACACTGAGGGGACAGAGAAAACAGACAAACGGATTAAGTCGATTATATCGACCACAGTGCGGAACTGGTACTTACATAATCGACCCCGAAAGGATGAAAGGCAAAGTCGACCTCGGCGGAATTTGAACTCAGAACGTAACGGCAGACGAAATACCTATTTCTTTATTACCCACAAGGGGCTAAACACAGCGGGGACAAACAAGGACAGACAAACGAATTAAGTCGATTATATCGACCACAGTGCGTAACTGGTACTTATTTAATCGACCCCGAAAGGATGAGAAGCAAAGACGAGCTCGGCGGGATTTGAACTCAGAACGTAACGGCAGACGAAATACTTATTTCTTTACTACCCACAAGGAGCTAAACACAGAGGAGATAAACAAGGACAGGGCAGACAGACGGATCAAGTCGATTATATCGACCACAGTGCGTAACTGGTACTTACTTGATCGACCCCGAAAGGATGAAAGGCAAAGTCGACCTCGGCGGAATTTGAATTGAGAACGTAACGGCGGACGAAATACCGCTAAACATTTCGTCCGGCGTGCTAACGTTTCTGCCAGCTCGCCGCCTTATATCACCGATATTTCTCCCGTTATTTCTACCTCCACCTTCGCTAAGGCGGGAGGTATTGTTTTCAATCCTGTTTGTTCGTTTGTTTGTCCGTGGACAAGATATCTGCTGAATGGATTCGAATAAAACTTTCAGGCACGAACTGATTAGATTTTGGGATCTCTCCGGTGCCGGGCAAGAATTCTGGATTATTTTTCCTGTTTTTTTTTTTACTTCCTTTTTGAGAGAGGTCGGGTTCATTTTTAGTATTCTCATTATCATTTTTAGTATTTCAGTTGCATACTGTTTCTATATTTAGCAACGCCACACAGCATCTCAATATTCTTTCGCCATTACACACTCCCTCATTCCCTCATTCCCTCTCTCACCCTCTTTCTCTCTCTATACCCCCTCTCTCTCTATTACCATCATAGTCCTTCAATCATTGAGTCACATTTTCACTCGACTATTCTTTGTTTAGTTACACCCAGACACATGCAGAGAAACATAAACAGTTACGTTATTTGTGGCTACAAGTGTGAATATATCTATGTACACGAGTGCCTTGAGCACATGCAGACCGACATACTCACCGTCACTTATACATATACACTCATATATATATATATATATATGTACATAGTCATCGATAAATCATCGCAGTTTTCTTTTCGTCAGAATGCCTTATCATTCATGCACACATTTGCTAGCGCAACCTCCGTTCCCACCCTGCCCTACATGAAAATATAACGCCACTGTGCACACTCATTTATGAGTGTAACATGTGTGTGTGTGTGGGTATGTGTGTATGAGCGTGTTTGTGTGTGTGCGTGTGCGCGGGCTCGTTTATTCTTCCAGCTAGCATGTCCATTAACCGTCTGATAAGGTTGATAATGAAAGGTCAAGCAATTACGTCTATCCTTGTAATGTGTGGTATACACGGATATCTACGCATTCACACACGCACACAAACACACACATACACAGAGGGACATATATATATATCTACATACATACATACATACATATATATATATATATATATATATATATATGAGTGCGTCGATGTGTAATGGCGTGCTTGTACGAATTTGTGTGCCGTGTGCGTGCGCTTTGTGTGTCAGATATCCAAATGCATGCGTTGAAAGAAAGAAATATTTCTCCTGTTACATTCAAGAAATTTATACATTTATTTTTAGGGATACATACATAGTATATATATATATATATATTTGTATGTATGTATTCAGAGAGAGAGAGAGAGAGAGAGATGAAGAGATAGTGAATCTCATCGTTTGCTAACATTAGATTTCCATTGGCTGTATCATTTTACACGTGCACTCAGGAGCACAAAAGCATCCTCAATGAAATGAAAGATTTATACACAAACATATACATACACACACGCACAACACACACACCACACACAACACACACACAACCACAACACACACACACACACACACACACACATATATATATATATATATATATATATATATATAAATACATATAGAAAGAGGTAGGACACATATAAACAAACATATGTACACACAGAAACACGTATATATATATATATATAATATATATATATATATGTATGTATGCATATATATGTTTATATATATATAATATTATATATGTATGTATATATATGTTTATATATGTATATATATATATATATATATATATATATATATATATATATATATATATACATATACATGAATACATGTACGCATACATAAACGGCATACCACGAACAGACGTTTCCATATGCTCTCGTCCATCATCCAAAGTTGAAACAGACATGTTTTATATCGTATATATATAGATATATATATATTTATCCAACCCAAATCTCATTAGTTAATGCTTTTTCTCGTGTGCAGCCATTTCATTCCAAATTCCTTTACATCATAAAACAACAACGTCCAATTCTATACGTAGAACGAAACATGAAGATTATGGGAAGCAAGACAATACAAAGTTTCCAGGCAGATTTCTAATCAACCATGTATCTCTTTAATGTAAACAAAGGCTGGATATTTGATTCATGGCCGAAATGTGTTCGTACAAAAGCTGCTCCTCTATTATTCTATTAAGCATCGGAGTACATTTTGCAAGTTCTTAATTCTTAAATTGCCGTTTCTAATCTTTTCAGTGATTTTTCTTTGTTATTTCTTATTGATTTCTGTAGTCTTCTCGTACACTCATTCATATAGACGCATATGTCCACACACACGCACACACACATACACACATACACATACACAAACACAAACAAACACACATGCACTCACCGTTGGCCCGACCAGCACTACGAATACTTATACTTACGCGCACGCACGCACACGCGACACAAATCACGACTACCACTACCACCACTACCACCACCATCATAGCTATTTGTGCACGCGCACGCGCAGAAAACAACACACATACATCCAAAGAAAGCCATCCAACCAATGAAATGTATCCTACGAAGTCCAGGGTTTGCTAGAAATAGCAACTTAAACCACCGCTTACGAGTACAAGAATTCTTTGCATACCGTAATCCAAGATACATTTCGTGTTGAAAAGAGAGACAGGATAGTCATAGGTAGACAATTCTTTGCTCATAATTTTGTGGCAATGTCTACCTTGGAGTAAACGTTGATGTCCGGATTCTGCTGCTAAGTTTTTACAATTCTGGTCTCTTTTGCCGAACCGTTAAGTTACAGAGACATAAACACACTTGTATCGCGGGGGGGGGGGACAAACACAGACACAAACATATACACACACATACATGGGCTTCATTCAGTTTCCGTCTACCAAATCCACTCACAAGGCTTTGGTCGGACCGAGGCTATCGTAGAAGACACTCGCCCAAGGTGCCACGCAGTGGAACTGAACCCGGAACCATGTGGTTGGTAAGCAAGCTACTTACCACACAGCCACTCCTGCGCCTATAACAAAGAATTTAGTAAAATAACTTAGTTATCATTAAGCTAGTGTTAGGATTTGTGACTAAATTGTGACTAAGGTCTAGTGGAAGATTTTGATTTAGAACTTTTGAAATCAAAACATTTGTACAACAGAGCCAGAGGCGGTTTCAGGTGGATTGGTATCGAAAGGGTTAATGTCGAGTTCCTTCTTTATATATCCTTAACATTGAAGTTCATGCTTCTTCATGTTAGTTTGGTGTCTCATGGATTTTGTTATTGTCACATAGACATCGTTGTTTTTGATACATAGATACGTAATTACACGTCCAGGATCACACGAAGTTTTGCTTGATTAAATCTCTCAAATAACCTTATTTATGTCTGTCTAACTCACAGAGCGTGAATCAGAGTGCTGAGAACGACATCCTGGATAGTTAAAACTACGTTTTGTGTTTCAGGTTATGGTTGGGAAAAGCACAGCATGAAAGGTTTCCAAAGCTTTTGTGGACTGTTTCGTAGTCGTTTGGTGATGTTACCTTTTAAGAGAACAGAATCCTGACAATACATACTATAAAGATAGGTGACGAATGAAAGTGTTTTTTTAACTAGTTCACCAGATATATTATTCTAAATAGGTTTTCTTTCTACTACGATTGGAAATTGAGCAAGAATATTCTCGTTTTATTACGCTGGCAATGAGTTCAATCATCTCATAAACGCAAACAAATACATCAGAAATGGCTTATAGGTTAGATTTAATTAAGATAGAACATTATTCTCGTCACTATATTGCCACTTACAATTCATGGCCATAGATTTATTGTTTTATGTTTTTCGATTGACGTTTGTAATAAGTTGTACAGTTCTCCATCATACATGGAATGTCTAGAACGGTGAATCGCGAAGCAGATAAAGCTATAGATAATAGTGTGTAAAATAATGAGTTAATAAAAAACCCTTTGGATTGAAAATATCGACGGCTGCCCATGGATCCCCATGGATACCTTTACGTATTGCTTACGTATTAATTATCATATAGTAGTTTTTTTTTGTTTATTTGTTTTGTGGTTTTAGCCTCAGGTTAATCCTAATCTTGTAGACATATGATGAAACGCGTTCCAACCACGACCGTCCCTTTGTTTTTGGAAATTAGAATTTCTGTTTATAGGCCTACATAATTAAAGTAGCTGGTACTTTTAAGCCACTGCGTAAAAGTTCAATCGTCGATCAAAGTCCTTCTCACAATTTCATATTTAGTATGTGAATTTATAAAAAGCACTACGGAAGCCTGGTCGTCACCTCCACACTTTCTAATATTTTTCATTAGTTACACATGCATAACACAGTTGCTCGTAGCTATTCTGCGGTTTCTTATTGTAGTCGACAATTTAATCTTTCCTATCCTTGTAATGTTTCAATCTTTGGTTAATTTAAAATTTATAACTTATGCGATCATACGCTGAGGTAATTTAAACAGCATTAAAACGAACATGAAGCAGAAACAGTTTATGATTTAAGGTCAAGAAGTTGCAGTTGTTTGAAATACAGAAGAACACAGTACGACCGAAAATAATTTCCCAGTGTCGTTGGGAACAGCTTCCAATTGCATTTAATGACAAATACATACTA
>NW_021823867.1:10000-20932 GCF_006345805.1 Octopus sinensis | reverse complement strand
AGTCGACCTCGGCGGAATTTGAACTCAGAACGTTAACGACAGACGAAATACGGCTACGCATTTCGCCCGGCGTGCTAACGTTTCTGCCAGCTCGCCGCCTATACATACAGACGAATACATACTCCTATATGTTGCACGGTCGATTCCTGGATTGGGCAGCATGTTGTTTTCTTGAGCAAGACACTTTATTTCGCGTTGCTCCAGTTCACTCAGCTGCAGAAATGTGTTGCGGCGTCACTGGTGCCAAGCTGTATCGGCCCCTTTGCCTTTCCCTTGGTAGCATGGAGAAGGGAGGCTGGTATACATGGGCGACTGCTGGTCTTTCATAAAACAACCTTGCCCGGACTTGTACCTTGGAAGGGAACTTTCTAAGCGCAATCCTACGGTCATTTATGACTGAAGGAGGTCTTTACCTTTTTTACTGCTACTACTGCTAACGCTGCTGCTGCTGCTGCTGTTAAGCAACAAGACGAGTAAGGGTGATTAGGTGATGGTCTAGGGCTTAGGGGCGGGAGACCCTAGACCTTGGAAAAACAAAACTTTGGTCGTCTTGTTGTAGTCTAGGGCTCTTCGTTGACGAAGTCGCTGGAAATGGAGAGATCTCTAGATCCAAATTCTTGGATGGCTGCTACTGCTGCTGTTACTGTTGTTGCTGCTACTACTACTACAACTGCTACTACTACTGCTGCTACCCTTACTACTACTACTACTACATTCTATTAGTAGCACTCAATTCATCAATCAGTAATAATCTTAAATAAGAGTCATGTCCCCTTTTCCTCAATTCTCCTCCTTACTTTCATTCTCTCTGTTTTTCATTTCCTTCTTGTCTCTTTCATTCTCTCTATCTTTCGCTTCCCTCCTCTCTCTTTCAATTTCCCTGTCTTTAATTTCTCCCCCACTCTTTCATTCTATCCATCTTACACTTTCCCCCACTCGCTCTTTCTCCTATACTCTCTTCCAATCTCGAATTTTCACATTGATACACACACACACACACACACACACACACACACACACACACACGCTTCACACTTCTATATTCCGGATGCTGAATAAGACTTCCGGTCGTTGTATGGTAATTAGCCCTGACCTGACTTCCGTTAGCCAACTTCCGCTAAATAACATATTGTTGTTTTATTGCCAACTCAGGGCAATTAAATATGGTAAGAAATTCCACTCAACTGATAAATGATAGTTTGAAAGACTTCATTAAATTACTTAACATAAATATCATATGAACACACACACACACACACACATACATACATACACACACACACGTACATACACATGCAGAAGAAAGATACACGGACATACATATAAATGTATATATATATTTATACATGTATGTATGTATGCATACGCATACACTCTATGTATTGAGTGTTATCATTTGAAAACGTGTGTATACTCAGATCTATATACATATACACAGGTTATATATGTATGTTATATGTATGTTTATATGTAAGTGTATGTATGTATGCATGTATGTATATATGTATGTATGTATGTATGTATGTATGTATGTTGTATGTATGTATGTATGTATGCATGTATGTATATATGTATGTATGTGAGCGTATGCATACAATCAGAATCCAAAGAGGTTGATGTTGGTCTGCAAAGGTAGCACTTATATAGTGAAATCAATATAAAGAGTACAGTGAACTTGCTGTTGAGGGACGTTTCGGACAAGGTTCTTCTTCAGAGAATACTTGAAAATGGAGAAATTAATGAGAGAAAAACAGAAATTTACGTCCTCTATCTTTGTTTTTAACTGCCCGAAACATTAGATCTTCCATTCTCCTCGGCACGTTCACTGTACTATTTGTATCGATTTTACTCTATGTACATTTATAGGTACACTTTATATGTAGTACATGGATATTTTATTGTTTTACAGTTGGTGCAAACAACCTATAGTTTATTGTGTAAATAGATATAAAACTATTAAAAGTCAAGCACTATGATGCCGATAGTTTTTGAATTGTGTGCAATTAAGATTTCAAAATGCGTCAATTGACGGACTCGGTCCTTCTAGTGTTGAAACACCTGAAAGTCATAGACAGGTGAGACACCTCGCCTTCAGTCCCATCCAGGAGTAATGGATACCGATATTTCACCATTGTTGTGGCTTATCAACATGATGAACCTGAATCGAACGGGGGACGAACTCAATCGCCAATCTATGACTACATGCAAATAGTGTAAGACAGTGGTTCCCAAAGTGGGCGGTATTGCTCCCCTGGGTCGGTGGAAAGTTCCAAGGGGACGTTGAAGAAAAGTGGGGCGATAATAGGGTAGAAATTCATGTAAAAACAATAAAATAATGGGTCCGTTAGGTTAAGTTTTATTTGTGAAATACAGTTGCTTTGAATTTGCTTCAGAAAGAGGTCTATGTTTGTGATAGGGTGGGGAGACTAGGAATGTGGGCTGGGTGTCAAGGGGGTGGCAGCGCGAAAAAGTCTGGGAAAACTTTACTTGCTAGTACGCTACGACGATGCATACGAATTAAACGCAACAAGAGCGGGTCGTCCCCAGCGAACTAGCAAAACACATACATTGACTATGTACAGTCGGTAATGTTCTCAACACTAGCGCTGCTTTTTATTCGTAATTGAATATATATAGGGTAAAGGGGTTAAAAACCCCCTTTAGGATCTTTTCGGTTTGAACGGCAGTTTTTTCTAGCGGTATCATATGAAATTGTCACCCATAATTATGACCCTAGTATCGATCTATTGCATTTCAATCTGTTTTAGGGTTAAGGTTAGGGTTAGGGGTGGGGGGAAGGGTATCTTTTTTTCTTCAGAAATGTAAATAAACCCAATCTGTTTCTTAAACGAGGGTCATATTCATACGGCACAGAATATTTTTTACCTCAATAGACGTCATTGATTGGTTGAAATTGCAGACATTGAAGAAAAAAAACAACAAATATCTTACAAAGTATAGAATTTTCTCAATAAAGCCAAGAGAAAAAGATGTTTTATAAACACATTCTATCAGTATACGAAGTTTAACATTTTTTAGTTACCTAGAAATTATGTTAAAAACTGCCGTTGAAACCGAAAAGTTTAGGTTATGAATGACCATGGGATTGCACGTAGAAAGTTCCCTTCCGAGGCACAATTCCGGGCAAGGTTGTTTATGGAAGATCAGCAGTCACCCATGCATACCAGCCTCTTCTCTCCATGCCAAAGGAAACACAAAATCCGATACAACTTGGCAACAGTGACGTCGTTTTTGCGGTTTGTAGTGAATGAGTTGTATCTTATTGTATCTTACGTGTGTTTACATACAAGTGTCTCGGCATACTTGTCCTCGAATCTGAGGAAAGTTACTTTGTCCACGGAAGACTGCTTTTATGTCTTTAGTCTTTTACTTGTTTCAGTCATTTGACTGCGGCCATGCTGGAGCACCGCCTTTAGTCGAGCAACTCGACCCCGGGACTTATTCTTTGTAAGCCCAGTACTTATTCTATCGGTCTCCTTTGCCGAACCGCTAAGTGACGGGGACATAAACACACCAGCATCGATTGTCAAGCAATGCTAGGGGGACAAACACAGACACACAAACATACATGCACACACATATATACATATATGTGACGGGCTTCTTTCAGTTTCCGTCTACCAAATCCACTCACAAGGCTTTGGTCGGCCCGAGGCTATAGTAGAAGACACTTTCCCAAGGTGCCACGCAGTGGGACTGAACCCGGAACCATGTGGTTGGTAAGCAAGCTACTTACCACACAGCCACTCCTGCACCTATATATTTGTTTAAGCTTTGTAAATTATTTAACAAGAATAATATAAAAGTCAATTATTCTGCAACCCTTTCATATAAAGAAAAAGAATTTCCTATCATTTCTTTAGACTTTCTCGTATCTTACGGAGTCGACTTTTATTTACTACATGTACAATTCTTTCGTGTTTTCATTTTTTTTTGTGAATTTTTACATTTTTATTACATCTCTGTAACTTTGTCAAATAGGGTATTTATATTCAGTAAACGTTTGTGTCTGCATGTTACTTAGCATTTGCCAAACATTTTCATGTGTGTACATATATGCTTATAATGTGTTTGTTATGATCAGCGTTCATGTATGTATGAATACGTATTTAAATGTTTGTGTGTGTACGTACGTGTGTGTGTGTGTGTGGTGTGTGTGTGTGTGTGTGTGTGAGTATGTACACCCAATTGTGCCAATCACCAATCTAGGATAAAAAAAAAAGAACCAAACAGCGGGCAGCTATCGACACGTGAGTTAGTTATGAACTAACGCTTATTAACTACAACACTAGTACCCACCCACTTAAGCACCGATAGTACCACCACCATCACCACCAACACCATCACCACCACCAACAACAACAACAATAAAAACAACACAAGTAACAGCATCTGCACCACCCACTTCTACCGAGTGTCTCTCTCAATTTTATTGAATGATCGTCTGAATTTCCTGCGCAATAGTATTTTGTAAACGTGCAAACGCGCGCGCGCACCCACACATACACACCACATCAGACATATATATATATAGATACACGCACACACTAATGTGTAGTCTAAATATAACATTTTTATATATGCATATATTACATACATTATTATATATATCTTTGTCAAATAGAGTATTATACATATATATATATATATATTTGTTTATATGAATATCTGTTTCTCTCTCTCTCTCTCTCTCTCTCTATATATATATATATATATATATATATATATATACACATTATATATATATATACATGTACACATAGATACATATACACACACACACACACACACACATATATATATAAGGAAAATAAGACAAGGTACAAAATGCTAAAATAATTCTATTACGAAATACATTTTGTACCGGTTTCAGTCTTTTCGACTATACACATACACACATATGTATATATATACATACATACATACATTCATACATATCTATATGTATGTGTGAATGCCTGTGAGACTATCTCTGTCTGTCTGTCTGTCTCTTTCTCTCTCTCTCTCTCTCTCTCTCTCTACACACACACACACTTTATTGTTGTTTACACTTATTTGTGTACCATCCCCACCTTTTGCCTGCAGCCTCACCACACCCCTCCGATTTCTATAACGCCACCACGGCCGCCGACTACACCACCACCACCACCACCACCACCACAACCATCACCACCACCACCATCACAACCACCACCACCGCCACCACACTCCTATTGCTTCATGGCAGCTTCTGAAGAACGTTGCTGCCGCATTGATTAACATCCGCCGGAAACAATTAATATAATAATAAGGGACGAATGGTGGTGGTGGCGGTGCCGTGGAACGATGGGGCTGGTAGTCAGTCAGACAGACAGGCTGGACTGCTAGAGAAGGGTGTAAGTATTTAATGAATGGTGTGGGGTGGGGTGGAGGGTGTTCACGTCTACTAATATCATCTTTATATCACCATCATCGTCATCACCAAGTCCTCGAAGAAAAAGAATTTTCAGACAATATATCTAGGACTGCATTATTCAATTGTTATATAAGATGGCGAGGTTTGATTTGAAGGAATTTTGGCTGTGACGTTTAGCATATCGAGCAACCATGTAGAGCGTTGTTGGTGATTGCTCGGGTTGTCGGATGAATTTGTTAAGTGAAGGCGCCTGGCTTTAGCGATCAGTGTTTGGCTTGCGATCGTAAGGTTTGAAGATCGAGGCTTGACGGCGGCCTGTATCGAGATGATGGACTCCTGACTCACCAAAACACACACACACACATACACGTACATGCATGCATATATGTCCATTCCCTTCCGGTCATTTCAAAATGTAACTACATGTGGACTGTTGGCGATCTTTTCCCCTCCGTCTTCCTTTTCTCTTGGACTTTCCACTGTCTCCTGTTTCTGAAGAAGAGCTTTGCTCGAAACGTAAAACACCTTTTCTGTCCTTCCCTGAGCGTCTTTTAATACTTTGCATGTACCACATCCACACGTTGTTATTTTTTCTTGTGTTTTTTCTTCGTTTGTTTGGGTGCGGGATTAGCTATATATATGTATGTATGTGTGTATGTAGGTATTTCTGCTTGCAGGAAGTGTGGAAACGAAGGTGCGTCAGGAGGTAGAATGAAGCATCATATGAAGGTTCAGTTGACCAAAGCGATATTGTAACACCTACTGCAAGAGGTGCCCATCATTGCCATATCAGTACAAAGACTATAAGCCCTCAACACCACTGAAAAGACCTACATCCATGCTGCTCATGTTTAAGAGATCAGTCAAGCGATGGCGATGCTTGAAATCAACCTGCAACCAACATGTACGTATATGTGTACGTATGTATGCATGCATATACGTATGTATGAGCGTATGTACATATGTATGTACGTATATATGTATGTATGTATGTATGTATGTATGATGTATGTATGTATGTATGTACGTATGTATGTATGTATATATGTTTGTTTGTATGTATGCATGCATATACGTATGTATGAGCGTATGTACATATGTACATATGTATGTATGCATGTATGTATGTACGTACGTACATACGAATGTATGCATGTATATATGTATGTATGTATGCATGCATACACGTATGTACATATGTATGTACGTATGTTGTACGTACGTACATACGTTGTATGTATGTATGTATATATGTATGCATACATGTATACAAGCATGTATGTACGTATGCATGTATGTATGTATGTACGTACGTACATACGTATGTATGCATATATGTATGTATGTACATACGTATGTATGTATGTATATATGTATGTATGTATGTATGCATGCATATACGTATGTATGAGCCTATGTACATATGTATGTACGTATGTATGTATGTATGTACGTACGTACATACGTATGTATGTATATATGTATGCATGCATGTATACAAGCATGTATGTACGTATTATGTACGTACGTACATACGTATGTATGTATATATGTATGCATGTATGTACGTATGTATGTATATATGTATGCATGTATATATGCATGTATGTATGAATGGATGCATGCATGTATGTACGTATGTATGAACATATATATGTATGAACGTACGTACGTATGTATGTATTTATGTATGTGTCTGCATGTAAGTATGTATGCATGTATGTGTTTATATATGTGTGAAGTGAAGACACATGGCTGAGTGGTTAGGGTATTCGAATCACGATAGTAAGCTCGTGAGTTCGATTTCCAGCGGCGCGTTGTATCCTTGAGCAAGACACTTTACTGCACCTTCCTCCAGTTCACTCATCTGACAAAAAATGAGTTGTATCTGTAATCCGAAAGGCCAGCCTTGTCACATTCTGTGTCACGCTACATCTCTCTTTGAGATCTCCGTTAAAGGTACACGTGTCTGTGGAGTACTCAGCCACTTGCACGTTAATTTCACGAGTAGGCTATTGGCTATTCCATTGATCGGTTGAAATGGAACCTGCGTCGCCGTAACCGACGGAGAGAGCCTGATAAATTCGCTCGCTTATTTCTTGTTTTTCTAAATTTATCTTAGCCTCCTTTTTATCAACAACTATATAAGCATTTTTAGAGAGTTATAGCCAAAAAATAGCAAAAATATGCATTAAAAATGGGCAAAAAATGATGGTAATTTTTTGTTTAAATCGTTGACTCATCGTAGACATTTTTAGAGAGTTACTTCCCTTATATAATAACGAAAAAATGCATTAAAATGGAAAAAAATGATGGTAAATTTTTTTTTAATCGTAGACGCGCGCTAATACCCAGAAGGGCTCGATATGAATCACGACTATAAGATATCCGGTTTTGGTTAAACTGCACCGCAAAATGTGGGAGTAGTTAGGAATCTAAATCGTAGGAGACAGACACACAACTTGACTTTTATATATAAAGATTTTAACAAATTAGTTAATGGCGAGCTGGCAGAACCGTTAGCACGCCGGGCGAAATGCGTAGCCGTATTTCGTCTGCCGTTACGTTCTCAGTTCAAATTCCGCCGAGGTCGACTTTGCCTTTCATGTAATCGACATAATCCGTTTGTCTGTCCTTGTTTGTCCCCTCTATGTTTAGCCCCTTGTGGGTAATAAAGAAACAGGTATATTCTTCATTGTCCATGACTTCTTGCTGACGTTCCAAAAGCTTGTCAATATCTTGACAGTAAAAATCTACGGGTTTGACGAGGGTTTGTCAAAAGAGGGTTTGACGAGTGTTTGCATGTGTGCAAGCGGGTAAGTGTGTGTGTGTGTGTGTACGCTAGTGTGTGTGTACGTGTGTGTGTGGAGATAGATAATTTACTGGCCCGTTATTGGTTGGATTAAGAAGAACAAAAAGGAAAATAATCGATCTGTTATTAGTTTCATGGTATGAAAACTAACGTCAACTTCGTTATGCTGTGTTTTTATTTTCATATTTCTATGGCGCACAATTCCCAGAAATGTGAACTTATTTCGTCTCATCGAGTTATTTTACTAAATCAAAACATGGAGATGTTATTCTCGTTGCACGTATGAAAATTTGTAATAATCTATAATATGTGGGTCTGTGTATGTATGTGTGTGCTGTATGTATGTGTGAGTGTGTGTGTGTGTGTGTGTGTGTGTGTGTGTGTGTGTGTGTGTGGTGTGTGTGTGTTAACAGTTTGTGACTTAAATTTGCATTACTCAGAGCTTCAGAGACGTAAAAGACACACCTGTTAGTTCAACAGAATTTTATGTAGCACGGCTGTTATCAAGTAGTCTCGCCGTTTTCAGAAAGTATCATCCGAGTGATTCAGACATTCTGCTATATCAATATTCATATTTCCCTGTGAAATTCTCTTCTCTTGAAAACGCTGTACATCGAGAGACATTGTATTAGGATAGCGACCTCTGTATTACATTAAATGATAGGAAGTCATATTGAAAGCATGGCACATTTTTTCTGATCCGCCATGCACTTAACTGCCGCCTTTGTCTCTCTGAGAAACTTTACATTGCGTAGCAGCCTGCTGTACTACTATATACAGAAAAATGAAAAGTCACAAACTGGACGCTTGTATATACATACACATGTGTGAGCGTGTGTATATGTGTGAGTGAGTGTGTGTGTCTGATGCGTGCGTGTGCTTATCATCTCCCATCGTTTACAGCCAGTGTTGGTTTGTTTATGTCCCCATTGCGCATCGGCAAGACAAGAAGATAGAATAAGCACTAAGCATTTTTTTTTTGTTTTTGTTAAAGGAACTAGGCCGATTCGTTCGTCTGAAACCCTTTCGGTCGGTTAATCAGCATGGCCGCAGTTCAATAACTGAAACATGTAAAAAATAAAAGATAAAGGTATTTCGTTTTGCATAATATTTGTAGATACGCACCCCCCGCACACACACACACACACACACCCCTACACATACACACATAAACACACACGTGTATACAGAAAGAAAAAGATAGACAGACAGGTAGATAGATAGATAGATAGATAGATAGATAGATAGATAGATAGATAGATAGATAGACAGACAGATAGACAGACAGACAGACAGACAGACAGACAGACAGATAGATAGATAGATAGATAGATAGATAGATAGATAGATAGATAGATAGATAGATAAACAGACAGACAGACATACACACATACGTACGTAGATACATATATACACATACATAAATACATGCATGCACACATACATACACATGATTTTACAAATGGCAGCAGTATGTTAGCAAATAAACTGTATATCTATATATATGTATATATATGTATGTGCATGAGACTGCGTTGCACCGCATGGATGTATGTGTTCGTGTTGTGTCTGTCTCTGTCTGCTTGCGCGCAAATTAGCTAGTTATAAAATCTCAAATATATATATAAACAATATATATAATTATAATGATGAAGGGATGTGTGTATATCCGTTGCCATATCTATGCGTGTGTGTATACATAAGCATGGATATTGTGTATATATGTTCATATGTGAGTAGCTGTATGTTGTCTGTCACTACACAGAAAGAAAAAAAACGACTCAAATACCTCTTCCTTTTCCTCTCCACTCCGTACCCCCTCCCCTTCCCTAGCCTCGTATAACTGCTGTCGAGGGGGTAAGCAAAGGGCACACTTCCAATTTGTGCGGCGAAACAATCTGTTTCCGGTGTCAAAGTTCAACCGTTTGTTTATTGTGTCTCAATTCTCCGGGCATCGTTTTGCTGACGTTCGGCATCGTTCGGCGTCACTTAGCGTCCTTCGGAGTCACTCGGCGTTACTCGGCGTCACTCGGCGTCACTCGGCGTCGTTTGGACGTCAGACAGTCAGAGAGACAATCGCTTCTGATGATGCATGCTTATACAGTTTTAATTAAACAGTAGCAGTACTGTAGTCTGATTGTAAAGGTGAGAAGGAGAGAGGGAGAGAGACAGAGAGAAAGAAAGACAGACAGACAGAGTGAATGAACATGGGATAAAAAGTGACAGTGTATACGCATACATGAATGGGTATGTCAGTCTATGTGTGTGTTTCTGTGTGCGTGTGTATGAGAGAGAGAGAGAGAGAGGGAAAGAGAGATAGAAGGGAAAAACCGATAGTATGGGATAGGTAAAGACAGCGTAAATGTGCGTGTGTGTGTATGTATACTCTTTTACTCTTTTACTTGTTTCAGTCATTTGACTGCCGGCATGCTGGAGCACCGCCTTTAGTCGAGCAACTCGACCCCGGGACTTATTCTTTGTAAGCCCAGTACTTATTCTATCGGTCTCTTTTGCCGAACCGCTAAGTGACGGGGACGTAAACACATCAGCATCGGTTGTCAAGCAATGCTAGGGGAACAAACACAGACACACAAACACATACACATACATATATATATACGTATATACGACAGGCTTCTTTCAGTTTCCGTCTACCAAATCCACTCACAAGGCATTGGTCGGCCCGGGGCTATAGCAGAAGACA
>NW_021823867.1:0-2500 GCF_006345805.1 Octopus sinensis | reverse complement strand
GCAACTTCGTAGGAGTGGGTATGCTAATTACATCAACTGGTACTTATTCTATCGACCCCACTTCAGGTCAACTTCGCCTTTCGTCGTTTCGATGACTGGTGAAGTCAGCCTCGGCGAAATTTGAACTCAGAAAGTCAAGAGACATAGGAGCAGGAGTGGCTGTGTGGTAAGTAGCTTGCTTACCAACCACATGGTTCCGGGTTTAGTCCCACTGCGTGGCACCTTGGGCAAGTGTCTTCTACTATAGCCTCGGGCCGACCAAAGCCTAGTGAGTGGATTTGGTAGACGGAAACTGAAAGAAGCTCGTCGTATATATGTATATATATATATATATATATTATATATATATATAATATATATATATGGCGTGTGTGTGTTTGTGTGTCTGTGTTTTGTCCCCTAGCATTGCTTGACAACCGATGTTGGTGTGTTTATGTCTCCGTCACTTAGCGGTTCGGCAAAAGAGGCCGATAGAATAAGTACTGGGCTTACAAAAAAAGAATAAGTCCCGGGGTCGAGTTGCTCGATTAAAGGCGGTGCTCCAGCATGGCCGCAGTCAAATGACTGAAACGAGTAAAAGAGTAAAAGAGTAAAGAGAGACAGGAAAAAAAAAAATGCCGCTAAGCATTTTGTTCGATGCACTAACGAATATTCCATCTAATAATAATAATTAATAATAATAATAATAATAATAGTTTGTTATGATTACAATAACAAAAACCACACATACACACACACGCGTACACACATGTACACACACGTACACATACATACAAATACATAGACATACACACACACACACACACACAACACGCAAGCATACATGCACTCTAAATTTCACCACGTTGTTACAAATATGCACATTAACATTTTTTGCATATAGATTTTTATAAGTATTATGGATATATGGAAGTAATGTATACATACATGCAAATGTGTGTGTGTGTGTGGTGTGACTGTGTGTGTTTTTATGGTATGTAATAGTGATATTCTATATAGCTGGTCTTTTAAACGAAAATGAGATTCTGTTATGTTAATTAAATTAAAGGCCTTCCACCGAAACCCTTGAAAAATATACTGTTTACCTTTTGGCATTAATCATCGGTAACGGGACCTTGCTTGCTAGTTGCAGGGGGCTGTGCCTGGTTGGATATATGTGTGTGTGTGTGTGTGTGTGTGTGTGTGTGTGTGTGTGTGTGTGTTGTGTGTATGATGCATGTATATATGCGTGTAAACAGACGCACATACCCAGACACACGCACACACGGTCTGGTGATGAAGCGTGCTCGGCAAAACTTCAAAGCCAAAGTCAACTTTTTTAAATAAGCATGTATGTGTGTATAGTGTGTGTAAATATATAGATGTATATCTACCTTATGTATGTGTGAATATATATATATATATATATCATATCATATATATCTATCTATCTATCTATCTATCTATCTATCTATCTATATATATATATATATATATATTATATATATATATATATATATATATATGGTGGCTCCCTGCTTCGTCTTTTATCTTAACCAAGGGAGGGGATTGATAAAGAAATGAAAAATATGTACATAGATGTTGATTAATACAATTATACTCTCCTCCAAACTATGTATCGCTGTTGTAAAACATTATTATTATAATTGGTTAAGGCGGCGAGCTGGTAGAATCGTTGGCTCGCCGGGCAAAGTATTTAGCAGGGATTTCGTCAACCGCTACGTTCTAAGTTCAAACTCCGCCGCGGTCGTTTTTTTCCTTTCATACTTTCGGGATCTATAAAAATAAGTACCAGTTGAACACTGGAGTCGATGTAATCGACTTGTCCCCCTCCCCCAAAAAAGCTGCCCTTGTGGAGAAATTTGAACCCGTTATTATCATAATTGATGTAAGACAATAAAACAGTAGAATCGCTTGCACGTCAGAAAAAAAGAATAAATATCCGGCATTTCTTACGGGTCGTTTAGGTCCAGAGTTCAAATTACTCCGAGGTTTACTTTACTTTTCATAAAATAAGTACCAGTTGAGTAATGGAGTCGATACAATCAACGTACTCCCTCCCCCGAAAATTGCTGGCCTTGTGCCAAAATTTGGAACCGCTACTGTAATTACTATTCACTATCGCAGACTACTGTTACCTCGAAGTTGGTAACAAGTCTCCCCCAAAATCTTTCTTAGGCTGACAACAGGTCTCCTGAGAACCTTTCTTAAGGTTTTCGTACATCAGAGGACGGCACTTATTTGCTGGTCGAGAATGCGTGTCTCAATTCCAATAATTTTTCAGCCTCTTCGATAATTAACAGTTCGTGTGGATGGAAGCACTCCGTCGGTTACGACGACGAGGGTTCCGGTTGATCCGAATCAACGGAACAGCCTGCTCGTGAAATTAACGTGTAAGTGGCTGAGCACTCCACAGACCCGTGTACCCTTAACGTAGTTCTCGGGATATTCAGCGTGACACAGAGTGACAAGGCCGGCCCTTTGAAATACAGGTACAACA
>NW_021823866.1:17500-20691 GCF_006345805.1 Octopus sinensis | reverse complement strand
CTCCGGCGTTTATTTATCGCAATTATCACTGAGGGAATGTCTGCGAAGCGCTCCAGCAATAGTAGTAGTAGTAGCAGTAACAGTAGTAGTAGTAGTAGTAGTAGTAGTAGTAGTAGTAGTAGTAGTAGTAGTATGTGTGAGTGTGTATGTGTGTGTGTTTGACTAGCTATCTGTTCGTCCGACTGTCTGTCTGTGTGTCTATATATCTCAGTCTATCTATCTATCTATCTATCTATCTATCTATCTATCTATCTATCTATCTATCTATCTATCTATCTATCTATCTGTCTGTATGTATGTATATTTATCTATCTCCTCCCCTCTCTCTCTATATATATATTTCTTTACTACCCACAAGGGGCTAAACACAGAGGGGACAAACAAGGACAGGCAAACGGATTAAGTCGATTATATCGACCTCAGTTCGCAACTGGTACTTAATTTATCGATCCCGAAAGAATGAAAGGCAAAGTCGACCTCGGCGGAATTTGAACTCAGAACGTAACGGCAGACGAAATACCTGCTAAGCATTTCGTCCGTCGTGCTAACGTTTCTGCCAGCTCGCCGCCATTATGTAGTCAATATTATTGTTATTGTTGTTGTTGTTGTTTTACTTTTTGATATTTTTTTTATATTCATGATGTTGATGTTGCTGTTATTGGATCAATTGTTGATATAATAGTTTCCTTTTTTATGGTTGTTTTTTTTTTGTTTCGTTCTTGTCCTGGTTGTTGTTGACGATGTTGTTGTTGTTGCTGTTATTGTTATTGTTGTTGTTATTGTTGTTCTTCTTCTTGTTGTTCTTGGAGTTGTTGCAGTTGTCATCATGACCCGGTGACAAATTCTGACCTTTAAAGAATCAGAAATCTTCGTCTGAGAGTCGGAGCAATGACGAGTTGTATTGTGTGTGTATTTGTGTGTCTGTGTGTCCGTGTATGTATGTCTGTGTATGTATGTATGTGTGTATGTATATGTATGTATGTATGTGTGTGTATGTATGTATATATGTATATATGTATGTATGTATGTATGTATGTCTGTATGTATGTATGTATGTATGTATGTATGTATGTATGTGTGTGTGGGTGTATGTATGAGTATGTATGTGTGTATGTGTGTATGTATGTATTTATGTTTGTATGTGTGTATGTATGTATGTATGTATGTATGTGTGTATGTATGTGTGTATGTATGTATGTGTGTATGTATGTATGTATGTATGTATGTATGTATGTATGTGTGAGTGTGTGAGAGAGTGTGTGTGTAAGTGTGTGTGTGTGTATGCGTCTGTGTGACTGTGTATGTATGTATGTGTGTGTGTGTCTGTATTTGTATATGTAAGTACGTTTCCGTATTACACAGCATTATATTTGTATGTGTCACTTTCTATTTTTTTTACAAATTTACCACAAAAATACACACACACATATATATATATAAACATACATACAACCGTACATGCATACATAACTACAAACACACATACATAAATACATACATAAAAACATACGTACATACACTGACTCATGCACACTTCCTTTATATGTCGGTGTGTGTGTATCACGTGTGTATCATGTGTGTGTGTGTGTGTGTGTGTGTGTGTGTTCGTGTAAGTCGTCTAAAAGTCCATAAGTCAGGGCAAAACATGCACTCGTATATCTGTCAATAGAGCGTGTATATTATCCGAAATGTAGAGTATTATATACCTATCACAACCGATCTTCCAAATCCGTTTCACGCAATGGGTACATCGGAATGTCAGGTAACAATCCAATTATATAATCCTATAACATTCCATATCGACTACCTCTGATGAGCGTAGGATTATATAATCGGATTGTCACCTAACACTCCGTAGTAATCCTAGCGCGAAACTGATTAGGCAGATCGGCCATGATGGATATATAATAGTGTACACTTCGAATATTATATATATATATAAATTCCTTCAAAAATTTCCGGACCAACCTCCTGCACCCGGATACGTCTCCAGCAATTGCTAGAATGGGCCATGGTGTCCCATTTATGACTAAAATATGGGTGGTGCTATTAAGTTAAACATGGACTGGCCTTATACTGGCCGAAACCTATCAAAATATATCAAAATTATATATATATATATATTTCCACACACACACACATACACACACACACACACGCACACACGCACGCACACACACACACACACTAATTCCCCACCACACACACACGCACACACACCAAGATTCACACGTACATATTGACGAGCGCCCCGGATCGCACAGCTGAGGAGGAAACTGACGAGCGCCCCGGATCGCACAGCTGACGAGGAAACTGACGAGCGTCTCGAGTCGCACAAACTCCTCTGCACCGCTGACCAAATTTCATTGTTCGTTCAACAAGGGCGCCATTTACGCCATTTATTTGGTCATTGGAACAGCATTCACTCAACGCTGGAACACAAATCCATTCAAACCTGAATGGATTCGCTTTTGTAAACGACCGGCCGAAAGGTGAGTAGGGTTTCAAAGGAGAATCTGAGACGTACAGGTGAAACGATACACGATCTGGAAACCTGACCCAACAACGTGTAACCATTGCGGATCCGGTTACGCGTCATTGCGATGCGATAGACAGAAAGAGGCGCATGTCGGCCGTTTGCGCTTGAGTGCGCCCTGTGTATAGTATGGCTTGCTGCTGATGCTGTGGTTGTTGTCGTTTAACCCCCGGTTTAGCTTTGATCAAAAGACAATCAAGCCACGACCATTCTTGCTTCTTCTGGATCTTCCTCTGTGTGTGTGCGCGCTTGTACCTACCTATATATATATATACCTATTTCATTATTACCCATAAGGGGCTAAACACAGAGGGGACAAACAAGGACAGACATAGGTATTAAGTCGATTACATCGACCCCAGGGCGTAACTGGTACTTAATTTATCGACCCCGAAAGGATGAAAGGCAAAGTCGACCTCGGCGGAATTTGAACTCACAGGTATATATATATATACCTACCTACCTACAAACATACGTACATACATACCTACCTGCCTGCCTGCCTGCCTACCAAACAAACTACCTGCTTGCCTACATACATAGATAAATACACACATACATACACACATAAATACATATATAAATATATACGAAGGGAAGTCAAAAATTTGGATCTATCCATAAAAGTCTTCTCCAACACCAAAGCTCGAATGCA
>NW_021823866.1:5000-12500 GCF_006345805.1 Octopus sinensis | reverse complement strand
TGTATCCACATTCCTACGGTTTTTTTTTTTCGTTTCAATAATAGTGCTTTTGACAGATATAAACTTTGCATTTAGTCGGGGCTTCGGTTACAAAAGGCATTAACTGTCAAACACTGTACATACAAGCTGCGGCAGACAAACCTCCCATATTTCACCTGAAGATAGAGAAATGGTACTAATGTTCTACCGTTTCTAGATTCAGTTATCATTACTATTTTTTGGCGGGCGAAAGACAAGGTATTTGCCGCCAAAGACAAGGTATTTACCGCCAAAGACACTTAACTTTTATCTCTTCGTTGTTTCAGTAATTAGACTGCGGCCATGCTGGAGCACCGCCTTAAAGAATTATTCTGTTTCAAAGACTGCTGCTTATTCTATCGTCCAGTTTTGGTGAGGGTGGTGCTTGTTCATTGGTCATATGAATTCCAGGATTCGTTTAGTTTCACTTAATTAAATTTCGATTTAATCAGTTTCTAATTGTGGAACAGTAACATAGAAAACGAACTTTTTTCGAACAACGAAAGAAAGAAAGAAAGAAAGAAACAGAGAAACGAGACAGGCAACATAAAGAACATTCCCTTCATCAGATGTCCCCTGTTTTATCTACTCCGCGTTACGAAGGTAGGGACATACATACATACATACATACGTACATACATACATACGTACATACATACATACATACGACATAATACTACATACATACATACATACATACATACACACACATACATACATACATACATACATACATACATACATACGTACATACATACTACATACATACATACATACATACATACATACATACACGCATACATACACACACATACATACATACATACATACATACATACATACATACATACATACATACATACATACATATATTCATACATATATATTGTAGGGCAGGATTCATGACAGAAGAACTGTAGACAGGAACTTCGCTGCGGACTGGCTAGGAAGTTGGTCAGCAGCGAAAGGGACTTCCGGTCGGAGAAGAAAAACAAAAGAATGTCAACAGCGAGTGTTAAACGAATTTGAGTGACCAAAACAGAAATAATTGACAATTTCAGTCCTGATGTACGTAAAGTAATAAACCTTTGGTAAATACACTCTCGTCTCCACTCGTTTGTTGGCGTATAACTTTCAAAAGCTAATATATATATATATGTGTGTTGTGTGTGTGTGTGTATATATATATATATGTAGTATAATATATATATGTATGTATATATACACATACATATATATATGTATATATATATATATATATATATATATATGTATATTATATATATGTTAATATATATAATATATAATTATATATATAATATATATATATATATATATATATTATATATATATATATATATATATATATATATATATATATATATAATATATATATGTATATGTATATATATAAAATTAGTTATAAATAAGTTGCTGAATTTCACAGAATCTCATTGTGTGTGTGTATATAATATTAGAAAAATACGTAAACACACACACACATACACGCGCACAGTCACACACATATACGCACACACGGAAATGCATTCCAAGAGAACAGTCTGCGAGTGTACTGAACACTCTCGTGTTACTGCAAAAGAAGAAAAATAAAAATGAAAAAAATGGCTGACGTAGCGAAACCGACAAAACAACAACCGAAGTACAGTCACGCGGTTTCTACCCTAAGAAAAACGAAAAGAAGGTCAACCGCCATTTTTTTTTTTTTTTTTTGCCGGATTAAATAAACTCTCGGCAATAAAACCAAGGTATCAGTAACGAATCTCGGTGAAATTCCAGAAGAATTCACTGCCAAATGCATTATAAAACAGCCATAACCGTTCTGAGGGCGATTGCTGTATCGAGTTTCAAAATATCCCGAGAGATTTAATGTGTAGACGGTTGAATTTATTGGCTTGATTTTATTAAACATTTATTTTATCTTGGGTATATATGAATTTAAATTTGATATTTTGGAGGATTGGGAACTATGTACTCTATAATATGGCTGTAGATAAACTGGTTTTTAAAATATATACACACACATACATACCATACATACATACATACATACATACATACATACATACATACATATATATATACATATTTGTATATTTACATGTATATGTACGTTTATATATACATACATATATGCATATACACATACATACATACATACTCGTACATACACATGCGTATGTATACTTATGCATATATATACTCTTTTACTCTTTTACTCGTTTACTTGTTTCAGTCATTTGACTGAGGCCATGCTGGAGCACCGCCTTTAGTCAAGCAAATCGACCCCAGAACTTGTTCTTTGTAAACCTAGTACTTATTCTATCAGTCTGTTTTGCCGAACCGCTAAGTTACAGAGACGTAAACACACCACCATCGGTTGTCAAGCGATGTTGGGGGGGGGGGCAAACACAGACACACAAACATATACACACACATACATAAATACGACGGGCTTCTTTCTGTTTCTGTCTACCAAATCTACTCATAAGGCTTTGGTCGTCCTGATAGCTATAGTAGGAGACATTTGCCGAAGGTGCCACGCAGTGGGAATGAACACACACATACATGTGTGTGTGTCAAATACATAGGGAAAATAAAACATCTGTACAGTTTTTAATAGTCATTTATACGGTATATATCTGCTCATCGGTATCATGTACTCGCCCCACCTTCGAAAAGAATTCGAAATAGCCATCTAGAATTATATACAAAGAGTTTAAAGTCTATTTGCTGATGTGCACTATAGCCGCGCAAGTAGAACAAAATTCAAAGTTTATGTTAGAAGCAGCTCAATATTGTAAACATTAACAAATATCACATATTTAGTGGATTTGTGTTTGTGAAACGTTACAAAAGCTGCAGTATTTCGTCTCAGAGATGTCGCTTTAAGACATATAAGTGTTAAAAAGAAACACGGTATACTTCAAAACTAAGCGAAACGAAACCACCCCGAAAATGAACGCGAACGATATATTGTCGTTTAGCAGTTTTTACTGTCTGTCGTTATTGTGCACTCGAACTCACCTAGGAAACGAACTCGAAATAGTCTGGCAGAAGAATGCATATTTAGGCGCAGACACGGGTGTGTGATTACCAAATTCATTTTGTCACGTGTTGTTTCGAGTTCAGTTCCAGGGCGCGGCACCCCGGGTTCGTGCCTTGTAGTATAACAACAGGCATGTGAATGGATTTTATATCTATATATATATATATATAATTGATGACAAATTAAAAAATAAAACATATAAATACATACATACATACATACATACATACATACATACATACATACATACATACATACATACATACATACATACATACATATATGTACGTACCTACATCTACATGTATATATACATGCATATATGGGTACAGGCCCCCCAAAAAAACGTCGAACACAATGAGAAACGAAAACATAAATCAAAACCAAGGAAAATGGACATTTTTCTTAAACAACGAATATATAATATATATATATATATATATATATATATAATATATAATATAATAATTAAATAAAATATATGCATACCAATACAATTGTGTGTTGTACTCCACCTACTTCGTCTTTTGTTTATTTTCGTTAAGCTTCCTGTTATATGCATATTAACATACATACATATATATATATATATATATATATATATATATATATATATATATATATATATATATACTTACATCTACATGTATATATAATGCATATATATATATATATATATATATATATATAAATATATATATAATAATATATATATATATATATATATATTAATATAGATATTTATATATTATATGAGTACAGGACACCACACAATAAAAGTAGAACACAACGAGAGACGAAAACATAAAATCAAACAAAGGAAACGGACTTTTTTTATATGCAGCACGAAGCTTTATCAGTGCAGAGGTCGCGGTCTCAAAGCGACGAAAATATTCGGACAAATTTAATTCATATGTTGAAGTGAATCTAACGGCTTTGTGTGTTTCTAAATGGCTTACAAACCCAACACCTTCCACCACGCTGCAATTATAATATATATATATATATATATATATATATATAGATATAATATATATATATATATATATAATATATATATATATATATATATAATATATATACCGGATATATAAGGGTAACTGGTAAACACATAAATGTGAAACAAGGTGGAAAAAAAGAGTACTCAAATACCAGGGGTAGAGTAATATGCTTTATTTAAAGCAGCAGAAAATTCAACAAAATGTTACTCTGAGTTTCACGTTTCCGTCGTCGGACAGGTTTGTTGAATTTTCTGCTGCTTTTAAAATAAATATAGTTATATATATATATATATATATATATATATTATATATATATATATAGTATATACTAATATTATATATATAAAATATATATATATATATAATATAATATATATATAATATATATATGATATATATATATTATTTGTATATATATATAATGTGTATATATATATAGTATATATATATATAGATATATATTATTATATTATATATATAGGTCACCTGATCGCTAGTAATAACAACCAAATCCTTTACAATCCCATGCTCACTACTAATTCTATTTAAGATGGTTCCTCTGGCTCAATGGAATTCCAACAGCAACGACACAACCACCTGTTTACTACAAGCAAGAACAACACCTGGGTCGGCAGTGACAGCGGTTGCCATAACAACGATGGAAAGTGCAACCGAACCAGCACGTGCAACTAAAGCACGAACAGAGAGGGAAAAAAATCGGGTCGGAAAAGCAGCGCAATTTCACATGGACACCATGTTTAATATATTCAAATACATTCATGTTATAGACACATAATACGTATACACCTACATTCACACAGACATGCGTATACACACAAATATACACAGCCATATAGATATATAATATATATATATATATATATATATATTATATATTATATTATATATATATATATTATATATATATATATATAATTAATATTAAAAAAAGAATTTTTATTTTATTTTAACTTTAAATTTAAATAATTAAATTTTGAATTTTATATTTATTATTTTGTAAATTATATTAATTAATTTTATTTCGATGTTTTGGTTTATGTTTTTCACTGTTTGCCTAATAGTGGTTTTATCT
Source organism: Octopus sinensis (assembly GCF_006345805.1). NCBI lineage: Eukaryota > Metazoa > Mollusca > Cephalopoda > Octopoda > Octopodidae > Octopus > Octopus sinensis. Next base: position 7,321 of record NW_021823866.1, on the reverse strand, counting down.
CTAATTTATATATATACAGTATATATATATACATACATACAATTGTCTGTATCTCTCTCTCTCTCTCTCCCTATATATATATATATATAGAGAGAGAGAGCTTGAAGGTGTGTGCATATGTATATATTGATAGTGGTGTATCTATAGTGATATATGTATATATACACATAGTAACACTCACACAGAACTGTATATACACATACAGACATACCTTCAAATATGTATGCATATACTTCTACGTAGACATACAAACACATATATACATACATATTCCTACATAGACAAATACATACATACACTCTCACGCACACTCCGACGCTCACGTACACATACACGCTCACACACACACACAGTAGCACACACACACACAAACACGGTAGAACACACGCGCGTGCTCTCCCTTTTCTCTTTCTCTTTCTCTCTTACCCTCTCTCTCTGTCTCTCTCCCTCTCACAACACACACCGACGCTCACTCACGTTCCTTCTCTCTCTCTTTCTTTCTCACCCCCTCTCTCTCTCTCACGCGCACACACATACTCACGCTCCCCCTCTCTCTTTTTTTCTTACCCCCTCCTCTCTCTCTCTCTCTCTCTCTCTCTCTCACACACACACACTTATATAAGTACAACCACATTTATACGTACTCTGAATACAAATGACCCCATTTTGCCATGGTAACCAGACACACACACTCTCTCTCTCTCTCTCCCTCTCTCTCTCCCTCCCCTTCTCATCCTCCCTCCCTAACTCGCTCCTTGCCCCTCTCCCTCTCCGTCCCTTTCAAATGTCTTTGATTTTGTTATATGGTCGAAGTGACGGAGCAAGTGTGAAACGGGGGAGAGAAAAGAGAGTAGTAGTGGGAGGTAAACTGACCGTCACAGTTGAGGTGGTGGAGGTGGCGGAGGTGTTATTCGATGATGGTGGTGGTTGCTATAGTGATGTTCATGGTGTTGGTGATGGCATTGACTCCGGGGAACGAAATTTGCTTAGGGATCCCAAACACCAGGTCCAAATTTTTTTTTGTACAAACGAGGCCTTATTTTTCCATTACCATTTTATGTTCCTTGTTCTTCCAGAAGAAACCTCCAAGCTGCTGTTTACGGATCTCATTTTAACAGGTGGTTCCAAAAAGTCCCCGGAATACTCTCTCTCTTTTACTCTTTTACTTGTTTCAGTCATTTTGACTGCGGCCATGCTGGAGCACCACCTTTAATCGAGCAACTCGACCCGGGACTTATTCTTTTGTAAGCCCAGTACTTATTCCATCGGTCTCTTTTGCCGAATCGCTAAGTGACGGGGACATAAACACACCAGCATCGGTTGTCAAGCAATGCTAGGGGGACAAACACAGACACACAAACATATACACACATACATATATATATATACATATATACGACGGGCTTCTTTCAGTTTCCATCTACCAAATCCACTCACAAGGCTTTGGTCGGCCCGAGGCTATAGTAGAAGACACTTGCCCAAGGTGCCACGCAGTGGGACTGAACCCGGGACCATGTGGTTGGTAAGCAAGCTACTTACCACACAGCCACTCCTGCGCCTATATATGTATATACATATATATGCGTGTGTGTGTTTGTGTGTCTGTGTTTGTCCCCCTAGCATTGCTTGATAACCGATGCTGGTGTGTTTACGTCCCCGTCACTTAGCGGTTCGGCAAAAGAGACCGACAGAATAAGGTACTGGGCTTACAAAAGAATAAGTCCCGGGGTCGAGTTGCTCGATTAAAGGCGGTGCTCCAGCATGGCCGCAGTCAAATGACTGAAACAAGTAAAAGAGTAAAGAGAGAGAGTTAAAAGCAATGGCTGTTGGCCACCTCAACGTGGTCGTTCCATTGAGGACAATGCCACTACTCTCTTTAGCCCCAGGAGGACACTTGTTCCAGCTGGTTAACGACACAATATCTGTGTCCGTTATATTGCAAACAACTTCCTATCCAGCGGTGACGACCAGTAGAGCAGAACTGGTTTCAGGGTCTTACCCTTCCTCAGTACTGGACACCTGTCTGCTAAACATGGCAGTCATCCGTCTCAGTTCGCAATATATAAATAAACAAGAACACTCAGAGAGAGAGAGAGAGAGAGAGAGAGAGAGAGAGAGAGAGAGAGAGAGAGAGAGGTGAGAGAGAGGAGAGGCGAGAAAGAGGAAGATGGAGATGAGGAGGAGAGGAGGAGAGAGAGAGCAAATCTCCACCAAGGCAACAATTATTTGGCATGTTTAATAGTGCAAAGATCTATCTGGGACTGCTGTTGCAATAACTAACCCAATTAGCAGCGGAATGTAGTTCACATTTTCCAACAGCA